>NC_045795.1:25529013-25829013 GCF_009873245.2 Balaenoptera musculus
AGTTTTCTGCCTTTAAAGACACAATAAGGAAAGTTTTTCAAGTGTTTGTATAAACTTATGTGTATATGTTATACCCATGTTTATACATGATGTGCATTTTATACAACGAATGCCAGGTGACCGTAAAGCAAATGATTAAAGTACATTTTGCTATCTGGAAAGTATAGTGAGCTTTATGAATTTTTGGAGAGGCTTTGGAAAATTTTTGCTTTATGGGGTTTTCTCTGAAGAAGAGTTTGTTGGAAAAAATGCATATATTTCATTAATTTTATTTATCAGCAGTCAAAGCAATAACTTACACATATATATTTAAAAAACAGTTTAAAGCACACTGCTTTGAGATACTAAATAGATGGCAGTTCAGTTGATTTTTGGATGTTTTATTTTCAGTCATGGGGACATTTAAATTATGTCACTGCCTGCTTGCCACACCTACCCATGCTGATAACTGGCATATGAAAATTTGGAAAAATAAAACATAGAGATTTTTTTCCATCATGTCAAAATAGCATGTGGTTTTGATCCTGAGAGTGGAGGTTTTCCATCAGACTGCCCTATCTGAGATCTCCGGGTCTATTTCCTCCTTTGCCTGGACTGCTGTTACTGGTAGTTGGTATTATTCAATTATCTCTACATTTTAACCTTGGTGTTTACCTCTAATGTCGCTCAAGTCAGTAGATGATTCATTGCATCTGGAGCCAATAAACAGGGTTTGGCCGAAAAGGGACAGTGTGTGGCAGATGCGTTTAGAGGAAAGGGAACAATGCACTTGAAACTGGGCTCTAAGAGCTTACAAATTCAGTTATGCATTTGTGGGTCCAGGGCAGGGTCCTGTAACACCTGGCCCATAGAGAATGTCCAGTGAAGGTTCACAAAGGGGATGGTGATGATTTAATCAACACAACCTGTGTATACAAGAAAGGCATCTGCACTGCAGTGGACAGGCAATTTCCCCAAATTCTAGATTCTTGAGATTGCGTCCCAGCTCCAAAACCCATCATTTAACCTTTCTGGGCTTCCTCATTCCCAAGTAGGACTGATAATTTTGTGGTATTAGCCTTAAAACAAATCATCTTTTGCATCATCAGACAATACCAGATAATACATGCATGAATGTTTAATGATAAAACATGATGCTACTTTGATATCAGGGGATCTAAAAACCGAAATTAACATTTCCTTTGTTCTTCCTAAAAAGTACCTTAATCTCTCCCCTTAAAGAATGAGAGAAAAGTTATTTAGTCAAGGCCGATGAAGATACCAGATACAGGTACAGGCTGGATTTCTCTGGTTTCTGAGCTTGGTTTTCCCCTGCAGAGCATAGCTTTTTTTTTTTTTTTTTTTTTTTTTTTAAGTGAGGGAATAAAAAAGTCAGATTCACCTCTCTCCTTGGAAGAAATGCAAGCGAAAGAGTAGTGCTATTAATACCAATTATATTCAAATACTATTCTCAGAAGTCAAGTTGGAATCTGGGCTTTCAAAAATTCTTAGCATCTCCCAAAGGACACACATCATGGTTGTGTTCAGGATCAGGAAGGTTTTGCATTTCTTCAGCCTTTTAAACAGAGAAAGGTTGTGAAGACATAGCAGTCGTATGGTATTTGCTGTTTTTCTTTAGCAGTCTTAACTCTTCCTGAGCAAATGAGTTCTCTATCAGGTCTTAATTTAAACTTCTTGGCATCATAAATGAAAAAAAATTCTGTATTGCCTCTCCTGTGTGCTGGGAGTCACTTATGCAGTGGGAGAACCATCTGGCCTTCTGTCCAGCACCACCATCCTAGCAACTTAGGACAATGCCCATTTATTATCTCCAAGGTTCTGCAGGAGACGTCTGGGCACAGAGTAGCTGGGGTCTCTGTTCAACATCTCACAAGGCTGAAGTTAAGGTGTCAGCCTCGCTACATCCTCATCCGGAGCTCAGGGTCTTCCTCCAGTCTCATTCAAGTTGTTGGCCGAAGTCAATTTCTGTCAGCTGTAGGATGAGGACCTCATTTTCTTGTTGGCTGTTGGCCAGGGACCATTTTGGGTCCTAGAGGCTGCTCTTGGGTTCTCTCCATAACATGACAGTTTGCTCCTTCAAGGTCAGTGGAGGAATCTCTCTTTTAAGAGCTCACCTAAACAAGAGATGTCTATCCCCCTTTTGATTAACCCAAAGTCAACTGATTTCTGAACTTAATTATACCTGCAAAATTCCTTCACCATAGCCATGTGATGTAACCTAATTATGGGAGTGAGATCCCATCATATTCAGCAGCTCTGTTCATACTACAGGAGAGGGGAGTATCCAGAGCATGTACACCAGGGGGCAGGAATCCTGGGGGGCATCTCAGAATTCTTAATACAGGTAGTATGCTTGAATTTGGGGATTTGAGAAGATCTCTAGATAGCCTTTGTGAAAGGCTCCCATTCTGGATCATTTCCATTCCTGAAGGCTTTAATGAGGCTGTTAGTTCTAGCTTCCAATGAGGGGTTCAGGTCTGTGGTGGTCTCTGAGGAAGTTACCCCAGGAGAGAGGATTTGTACTCTTGGTAGAATACCTATCTCTATATTCAGTGTTTCTCGAAACTGGACATGTCTAATGCCAGCACAAAGATGGGGAGAAGTCTTGGCTTTGGTTCTGATCCAAATGTAAGGAATTGGTATGGTGTAACCTCAGACCTAGAAATGTAGCTGGGCATCTCCTTGCCCTGTGTGAGCTGTGGGCATGATTCCTCCAAAGAGGTGGGAAAAGGAGGAAGGGGGAGGGAACCATGAAGAAGACCCAATTTGTTTGTGTTCATTGGAGACCTATCCACTTTCCTAATTGATTGTTCACTACAAAGTAGCTTGATGCTTCTTCAGCCTGGGAGCTAAATGCAATCAACTTTTGTTTGTTTCTGTAAAAAAAAATTTTTTTTTTGCCCTTGAGGAGATCATTATTTCTACTGTATGAAGATGGTAGCCCAAACATTAAAAGTAATTAGAGCAGATGGCAGTGAATACGGCTTTTGTAAAGTACACTGATGCTTACAAACCAGTTTTCATTCTCTAGGCTTCCTCTTTTTCTCTCTGCCACCACGTATTCATTTTGCTTCCCTTCAGGTATAAAGGGGAGGGAAAAAGAAAAGGAGGAAAAAAAAAAGGTTCCCCTGGTACATGAAACTGAGGAGCTGTCAAAGGTTCATAGCAGGGAAAGTGAGCTCCCGTGTATTCAATCACTGAAATTAAGTGTTTTCTAAGGCGGTGCAGTCGTGGGTCCATTGCATGGGGAAATAACACGCTGTAGTCCATCACTTAAAATGTTAACCTTGTCTCTTACTAGTGACTGGGAATGGAAAAACGTGCTCTGCGCTTGCTGGTTAAATGGCAGTGTGTCAGCTCTGCAGAAAAGGCTAGCGTGTATCTGTCAGTTTTCCGATTTGACTGTATATGTGTATGCCTGCACGCCCGGGTGACACACACACACACACACACGCACCCTCTCTTCCACTTGCCTTTATGTAGCCTTCAGAGACCTGGCTTATTGCTCACTGGAAAATGAGGAGAATTGAACCAGTTTTCAGTATTTCAATTTATAGCCTTTTGCTTGCCAGTCCGCAGACTCTTAGGTAGTTGTATTATAATTATTTATTTTTAATCGTAGAAAGTTCTATTTTGAATATATTTCAGTATTGATGGAATGTAGTTGTAGTGTACTAAGCATATTATAGGTACTTGGACAATATCAGTTCTTACTCTTATACTGATTGTATAAATTATAATATACCAGGAGTAAGCAAATTTTTTCTATAAAGAGCCAGGTAGGATATTTTAGCTTTGGTGGGCCATAGAGTCTCTGTCACAAATGGAAAGCAGCCTTCAACAATATGTTGAAGTGAATGGTCGAACCGATGTTCCAATAAAACTTTATTGATCAATACAATGGGTGGGTCAGATTTCGGCTGTAGTTTGCTGACCCTGTTACAGACTACTGAATATTTTACTTGATCCTTTTCTCTATGACATGTGGAGAACTTGAAGTCTTCAGGCAGTGGGAAACGTCAATGAATGTCCTGCTGCTTCAGCAGGAAGACTGAAGAGCTGTGCAGCCTTCCTGCCTGTGGGCCTGGCTGCCCTCTCTGGGCTCCTTGCTGAGCCTGTAGCATTTCACACATCTCGTTTCTCAGGGCACCTCTGGCTCGCACTCCACCCACCTCTGCTCCCATCCTTTATCGGAGGGGCTGGCCCCTGATCACTGCGTATGAAATAGCTCCTCCCACTCTGACACTTGTGCTCCACTTCCCCCTGCTTTCTCTTCTCAGAGCACATTATTTGTTTTATTTATTTAACTTTATCTCCCTAAGATAGAAGCTCCCTGAGATCAGGGATTTGTTTTATCTTGTGCTCAATAAATATTTGTTGAATCCAGAGCTCCATCTGCTCCATAGTTCCAGGCAAGGAGGCTGAAAAGTGTCTGGGATGACTGAGAAAATACCTGTTTCTTAAAAATTTTATTGAGGTATAGTTGATTTACAATGTGGTGTTAATTTACGCTGCACAGCAAAGTGATTCAGTTATGCATATATAGATAATGTATATATGTATGTACATATGTATTACATAAGTGTAATGTATATATGTATTATACTGTTAAGTGCACTCAAAAATGTTAGTCATTATGAGTAAATTTTAAAATTTCACATTAAAAAATTTAAAGTATAGAGGGTGATGCATAGGTTTTTCAGTTGTGAGGATTAGTGATACCAGAAGTCAAATGTCTAGCACTGTGCCTGGGACATTGGAGGCGCTGGGTCGTGGAATGATCTTCAGGCTTATAATTCAGAAGAGACGTTATTTGAGGAGATTTGAAGCTTTGAATGGAAGAGAAGATGAGGAAAGTTTTGGCAAATTTGTTCTGTTTGCAGACTGTACTTGTTCCTGAAGCTCAAGAGTGCTAAAATAACTTACATGGATGAAGCACTGAGCTAACATCAATATTCTTAGAGAAATCATGGCATATAGGATGTGCACAGAAGGGAGAGAGAAGCTAGTGAACTGCCTGGTTTTCTAACAGGGACAAAGCATAAAATGTGAATTGGGCCGGTGTGGCTGGCAGGAGGCGTTACTGACATTTCCGTGAGTAGTCAATGTGCCAGGCAGCAGAGGGGGAGTTTCTCATGTTATCTCATCATCGTGAAGGGTTTATAGGCACCGAGAAAAGAAAGTGATCACTTAGAGCCAGCATGAGCCCAGTAAGAACAAATTATGCCAAACTAATTTAATTTCCTTTTTGTTCCCTAAAGAGTTATTGGATTAGAGGTCAGGGGCTCTATTCGTAATCCTGGATTTGTAGATGGTTGACTTTTCGTACAATGAGCATTTTTGGGTTTCATAATCAGCTGCAATAATCTCAGCCTGTGTTAATTCATGTGTAGTGTCCAGACTGAAAAAAAGAAAAGTAATTAATGCACAGGCTTTCATCTGTAAGGTGGTCTCTACCAGAGTTAGCCATCTAATTTTCTGAATTCACATAGTACCTTGCTTATGCCTTTAATTATTGAATTAATCACACTTTATATTAATTACCTGGCTATTTGTCTTTTCTTCAGGGATAACATGAGCACCTTAAGAACAAGGATGAAGTTACATGTATCTAAAAGAAATAGCTTTGCACTAGCTCATACAGGAAAGGTTTAGGATTTTAACTGGCCAACATGCTAAATATCACCCAACATTATAATACAATTATGAAAATAGCCAAGACTCTATTGTTTAATAAATGGTGTGAAGACATTTCATTATATTTGGGGTGGGGGGGAACAAAGCAAGATAAAAAATAAGGAAAAATAGAAAACTTCCCACCAACGTAAATTCTAAATTAGTTGAGGATTAACATGCGAATATAAAACCCTACAAATCAAGAAGAACATATAAGTGCTATTTGTGTCAGAATGAAAGAAGGGAGTCTTATGTGTAAAAGAATGGAGGATGTTACCAAAAAAAGATCAATACATTTGGTTTCATAAGAATTAAAAACATTTCTATGTAAAAGAGCACTGAAAAAAGTAAAAAAAATTGCAGTGTCATATCAAATTATTTTAGTTATTAAAACTGTACTTTGAATTATGGCATAGTGATTATGAGCCCACATAAGAGTTGACTATTCATTCAAACACATTTTTGGGGGTACTGACCATGTGGCCAGGCATTGTTGTAGGTACTGGGATACAGCAGAAAACCAAGAAACTCTCATGAAGCTTACATTCCACTGGGACTTGACTGACTATAAACAATACACAATGTTTCAGTGATGATAAGTTCTTTCGAGAAAACAGAGCAGTGTAAAGGGTGGAGAGAGCGTTGGTGACAGGGACCTGTCTTTTCCTATTTCCAGGGCTTGTTTGCTGAAGCAGGCATTCTGGGGAGGTGTCAAAATAGTTCCTCCTTGTCTTTGTCATCTAGGAGACACTGACTAGAAAGATCCCCACACTCTACCTTCTCCACAGCCCTGGCTTAACACAGATGCTTGCAAATAGGTCTTTGCTTTGCCTGGTGTTCCACCTTGCTGATCAATGCTTTCTTTCAAGATAACTCTGGTGGTACTGCAAGTACATTTAAGGTGACACGTAAGATTTGCAGACACTGCACATTCCTGAAGTTCAGAGAAGTGCTGACAAGCTATAAGACGAAAACAAATTGCATAAGCTTCTCGCTGAGCCAGGAAAGTTTTTGCTTGTGTTTTGTTTTGTTTTTTTGGTTTCTGTTTCGGTTTATTTGGGGCTGTATGTTCTAAGGTAAAAATGAGGGCGTGTTCTGGATAGTTCCTAAATCTCTATTTTTACTCCACCCCCATATGCCCATAGGGAGATGATTTTCTTCATCTGCAGAATGGGAATGAGTGATTTGTTTATCTTGAAGAAGAAAACTAGAGTTAAAGGCTGAACACCCTGGGGACTATGGTGGAAAGACCTGTTATTTGGTGAAAGTGAAACTTGCGTCGACCTGGGAGCTGGGTTGGTGATGCAGAGCATGGCTTGCACCAAAACATTACATTGGTATCAACTGAGAGGCTTTCGAATATATGGACAAGAAGTCTTTTTAGTGATGCTGTCAGCATTCTTTTTTGCTTGATTGGATCAAATTGAAGGAACTGAAGGATAAAGATGTTGGAAAGTGGGCCACCTCCTCTGTCTCATGGGGTTATTGCTCTAGGAGGCCTGTGGAATAGAATTATACTACCATTGTGTCAACTATGAAAATGTAGAGCTACCATTCTTATGGCAGCGCACATGTAACCATGAATTCCCTGACAACTTGAAATCATGGAGATATTTGACTCTTCTACTTCCCTAGGTGCTGTCGGACAGTTGAGGATGCATTAATTTTTTAGGAAAAAATTTTGCTAAAAGTTTAGGAATTTTTTACTTTTAGTATTTAGTCACTGTTTTGTAATAGGCATGAATCATTGATACATTTTATATAATTTCAAGATACCTTTATTATGATAAGGAAAAGCTTTGGGCAGAGGGAAGCTTAGATCTTTTGAAATTTAATGCTTAACATTGATAACCATTTGTAAAGTACTACATTCAATAAAGAGGCTTAAGGTGAAAGAAAAAATCAGTGGAGGATTTCATAGGGAGATTGAATCTGAGTCTCTGGTTTTAATTTTGATACATTTACCCTTGTTTGGTTTTAAGTTTACATAGAGTTTGAAAACACAGAAAGGAGTGGGAAAGGATGTGGGCCAAACTCAATGGATCAAGAGACCTAGGGAACATAACATTTTAAAGTAATTTTGGACCTTATCACTTATTTGCTCACCTATTGTATCAAGAAGGCATGTATGCTTATGTGTGTGTGTGATATCTATAAATGCGTGTGGAATTTGCAGGTGGATGATTCACTTAAGAAATCATTTCATCAATTTTTATTTTCCACTTAACTATGTGTCAGACACTTTTTAGGGGGTTGGGGATATAGCAATGACCAAAACAAAGTCCCTGTTTTTCATTTGAGTAATAAGCTCAATGGATGATAAGTACACAAGGCATGATATGGTCTAGTACAAGGATGAAGCAGTATTAGGATGAAGGAGTGATGGGACATAGCATTTTAATAAGGAGACAGAGAAGGAAGTGTTGGTTGAGCAGAGACCTGAATGAAGTAAGGGAGTGTGCCTTGCAGATATTTTGGCCGAGAGCATCCCAAGAGAGGCCATGTGAGCGGGAAGACCCGAGGTAGGAACTTGCTTGGCTGGGTCCAGGCTGTCTTCACCTCCACGGCCTTTAACACAACCTTTAAACTCTTTGAGCCTTTGTTTACTCAGCTGTAAAGAGGTTATAACAATATTTGACCTTCCCACCTGCTGGGTTGGGGCTAAGTATAGCAATTTTCTTTTTTTTAACATCTTTATTGGATTATAGTTGCTTTACATTGTTGTGTTAGTTGATCCTGTATAACAAAGTGAATCAGCTTTATGTATACATATATCCCCATTACCCTCCCTCTTGTGTCTCCCTCCCACCCTCCCTATCCCACCCCTCTAAGTGGTCAAAAAGCACTGAGCTGATCTCCCTGTGCTATGCGGCTGCTTCCCACTAGCTAGCTATTTTACATTGGGTGTTGTATATATGTCAATGCTACTCTCTCACTTCGTCCAAGCTTACCCTTCCCCCTACCTGCGTCCTCAAGTCCATTCTCTATGCCTGTGTCTTTATTCCTGTCCTGCCACTATGTTCTTCAGAACCATTTTTTTTTTTTTTTAGATTCCATATATATGTGTTAGCATATGGTATTTGTTTTTCTCTTTCTGACTTACTTCAGTCTGTATGACAGACTCTAGGTCCATCCACCTGACTACAAATAACTCCAATTTCGTTCCTGAGTAAAATTCCATTGTATATATGTGCCACATCTTCTATATCCATTCATCTGTTGATGGACACTTAGGTCGCTTCCATGTCCTGGCTGTTGTAAATTGTGCTTCAATGAACATTGCGGTACATGACTCTTTTTGAATTATGGTTTTTTCAGTGTATATGCCCAGTAGTGGGATTGCTGGGTCATATGGTAGTTCTATTTTTAGTTTTTTAAGGAACCTCCATACTGTTCTCCATAGTGACTGTATCAATTTACATTCCCACCAGCTGCTGCACCAACAGTGCAAGAGGGTTCCCTTTTCTGCACACCGTCTCCAGCATTTCTTGTTTGTAGACTTTTTGATGATGGCCATTCTAACTGGTGTGAGGTGATACCTCATTGTAGTTTTGATTTGCATTTCTCTAATGATTAGTGATGTTGAGCATGCTTTCATGTGTTTGTTGGCAATCTGTATATCTTCTTTGGAGAAATGTCTATTTAGGTTTTCTGCCCATTTTTTGTTTGGGTTGTTTGTCTTTTTGATATTGAGCTGCATGAGCTGCTTGTGTATTTTGGAGATTAATCCTTTGTCAGTTGCTTCGTTTGCAAATATTTTCTCCCATTCTGAGGGTTGTCTTTTGGTCTTGTTTATGGTTTCCTTTGCTGTGTAAAAGCTTTTAAGTTTCATTAGGTCCTATTTGTTTATTTTTGTTTTTATTTCCATTTCTCTAGGAGATGGGTCAAAAAGGATCTTGCTGTGATTTATGCCATAGGGTGTTCTGCCTATGTTTTCCTCTAAGAGTTTGATAGTGTCTGGCCTTACATTTAGGTCTTTAATCCATTTTGAGTTTATTTTTGTGTATGGTGTTAGGGAGTGTTTTAATTTCTTTCTTTTACATGTTGCTGTCCAGTTTTCCTAGCACCATTTATTGAAGAGGCTGTCTTTTCTGCATTGTATATTCTTGCCTCCTTTATCAAAGATAAGGTGACCATATGTGCGTGGGTTTACCTCTGGGCTTTGTATCCTGTTGCATTGATCTATATTTCTGTTTTTGTTCCAGTACCGTACTGTCTTGATTAGTGTAGCTTTGTAGTATAGTCTGAAGTCAGGGAGCCTGATTCCTCCAGCTCCGTTTTTCTTTCTCACGATTGCTTTGGCTATTTGGGGTCTTTTGTGTTTCCATACAAATTGTGAACTTTTTTGTTCTAGTTCTGTGAAAAATGCCATTGGTAGTTTGATAGGGATTGTGTTGAATCTGTAGATTGCTTTGGGTAGTATAGTCATTTTCACAATGTTGATTCTTCCAATCCAAGAACATGGTATATCTCTCCATCTGTTTGTATCATATTAATTTCTTTCATCAGTGTCTTATAGTTTTCTGCATACAGGTCTTTTGTTTCCTTAGGTAGGTTTATTCCTAGGTATTTTATTCTTTTTGTTGCAGTGGTTAATGGGAGGGTTTTCTTAATTTCTCTTTCAGATTTTTTATCATAAGTATATGGGAATGCCAGAGATTTCTGTGCATTAATTTTGTATCCTGCTACTTTACAAAATTCATTGATTAGCTCTAGTAGTTTTCTGGTGGGATCTTTAGGATTCTCTATATATAGTATCATGTCATCTGCAAACAGTGACAGCTTTACTTCTTCTTTTCCGAGTTGGATTCCTTCTATTTCTTTTTCTTCTCTGATTGCTGTGGCTAAAACTTCCAAAACTATGCTGAATAACAGTGGTGAGAGTGGGCAACCTTGTCTTGTTCCTGATCTTAGTGGAAATGGTTTCAGTTTTTCCCCATTGAGAATGATGTTGGTGTGGGTTTGTCATACATGGCCTTTATTATGTTGAGGTCAGTTCCCTCTATGCCTACTTTCTGGAGAGTTTTTTTTTAACACAAATGGGTGTTGAATTTGTTGAAAGCTTTTTCTGCATCTATTGAGATTACCATATGATTTTTCTCCTTCAATTTGTTAATATGGTGTCTCACATTGATTGATTTGCATATATTGAAGAATCCTTGCATTCCTGGGATAAACCCCACTTTATCATGGTGTATGATCCTTTGAATGTTCTTCTGGATTCTGTTTGTTAGTATTTTGTTGAGGCTTTTTACATCTATGTTCATCAGTGATACTGGCCTGTAGTTTTCTCTTTTGTGTGTGACGTCTTTGTCTGGTTTTGGTATCAGGGCGATGGTGGCCTCGTAGAATGAGTTTGGGAGTGTTCCTCCCTCTGCTACATTTTGGAAGATTTTGAGAAGGATGGGTGTTAGCTCTTCTCTAAATGTTTGATAGAATTCACCTGTGAAGCCATCTGGTCCTGGGCTTTTGTTTGTTGGAAGATTTTTAATCACAGTTTCAATTTTAGTGCTTGTGATTGGTCTGTTTATATTTTCTATTTCTTCCTGGTCCAATCTCAGAAGGTTGTGCTTTTCTAAGAATTTGTCCATTTCTTCCAGGTTGTCCATTTTATTGGCATAGAGTTGCTTGTAGTAATCTCTCATGATCCTTTGTATATCTGCAGTGTCAGTTGTTACTTCTCCTTTTTCATTTCTGATGCCACTGATTTGAGTCTTCTCCCTTTTTTTCTTGATGAGCCTGGCTAATGGTTTATCAATTTTGTTTATCTTCTCAAAGAACCAGCTTGTAGTTTTATTGATCTTTGCTATCATTTCCTTCATTTCTTTTTCATTTATTTCTGATCTGATCTTTATGATTTCTTTCCTTCTGCTAACTTTGGGTTTTTGTTCTTCTTTCTCTAATTGCTTTAGGTGTAAGGTTAGGTTGCTTGAGATTTTTCTTGTTTCTTGAGGTAGGATTATATTGCTATAAACTTCCCTCTTAGAACTGCTTTTGCTGCATCCCATAGGTTTTGGGCCATCTTGTTTTCATTGTCACTTGTTTCTAGGTATTTTTTGATTTCCTCAGTGATCTCTTTGTTATTTAGTAGTGTATTGTTTAGCCTCCATGGGTTTGTATTTTTTACAGTTTTTTTCCTGTAATTGATATCTAGTCTCATAGCGTTGTAGTCAGAAAAGATACTTGATACGATTTCAATTTTCTTAAATTACCAAGGCTTGATTTGTGACCCAAGGTATGATCTGTCCTGGAGAATGTTCCATGAGCACTTGAGAAGAAAGTGTATTCTGTTGTTTTTGGATGGACTGTCCTATAAATATCAATTAAGTCCATCTTGTTTAATGTGTCATTTAAAGCTTGTGTTTCCTTATTTATTTTCATTTTGGTGGTCCATTGGTGAAAGTGGGGTGTTAAAGTCCCCTACTATGGTTGTGTTACTGTCGATTTCCCCTTTTATGGCTGTTAGCATTTGCCTTGTGTATTGAGGTGCTCCTATGTTGGGTGCATAAATATTTACAATTGTTATATCTCCTTCTTGGATTGATCCCTTGATCATTATGTAGTGTCCTTCTTTGTCTCTTGTAATAGTCTTTATTTTAAAGTCTGTTTTGTCTGATATAAGAATTGCTCCTCCAGGTTTCTCATGATTTCCATTTGCATGGAATATCTTTTTCCATCCCCTCACTTTCAGTCTATATGTGTCTCTAGGTCTGAACTGGGTCTCTTGTAGACAGCACTTATACGGGTCTTGTTTTTGTATCCATTCAGCCAGTCTATGTCTTTTGGTTGGAGCGTTTAATCCCTTTACATTTAAGGTAATTATTGAGATGTATGTTCCTATTACCATTTTCTTAATTGTTTTGGGTTTGTTTTTGTAGGTCTTTTCCTTCTCTTGTTTTTTCTGCCTAGAGAAGTTCCTTAGCAGTTGTTGTAAAGCTGGTTTGGTGGTGCTGAATTCTCTTAGCTTTTGCTTGTCTGTAAAGATTTTAATTTCTCCGTCGAATGTGAATGAGATCCTTGCTGTGTAGAGTAATCTTGGTTGTAGGTTTTTCCTTTCATCACTGTAAATATTTCCTGCCACTCTCTTCTGGCTTTCAGAGTTTCTGCTGAAAGATCAGCTGTTAACCTGATGGGGATTCCCTTGTATGTTATTTGTTGTTTTTCCCTTGCTGCTTTTAATATTTTTTCTTTGTATTTAATTTTTGATAGTTTGATTAATATGTGTCTTGGCATGTTTCTCCCTGGATTTATCCTGTATGGGACTCTCTGCACTTCCTGGACTTGATTGAATATTTCCTTTCCCATATTAGGGAAGTTTTCAACTATAATCTCTTCAAATATTTTCTCAGTCCCTTTCTTTTTCTCTTCTTCTTCTGGGACCCCTATAATTCGAATGTTGGTGCGATTAATGTTGTCCCAGAGGTCTCTGAGACTGTCCTCAATTCTTTTCATTCTTTTTCTTTATTCTGCTCTGTGGTAGTTATTTCCACTATTTTATCTTCCAGGTCACTTATCTGTTCTTCTGCCTCAGTTATTCTGCTATTGATTCCTTCTAGAGAATTTTAAATTTCATTTATTGTGTTGTTCATCATTGTTTGCTTGCTCTTTAGTTCTTCTAGTTCCCTGTTAAATGTTTCTTGTATTTTTTCCATTCTATTTCCAAGATTTTGCATCATCTTTACTATCATTGCTCTGAATTCTTTTTCAGGTAGACTGCCTATTTCCTCTTCATTTGTTTGGTCTGGTGGGTTTCTACCTTGCTCCTTCATCTGCTGCAGATTTCTCTGTCTTCTCATTTTCCTTAACTTACTGTGTTTGGGGTCTCCTTTTTGCAGGCTGCAGGTTCATAGTTCCCATTGTTTTTGGTGTCTGCCCCCAGTGGGTAAGGTTGGTTCAGTGGATTGTGTAGGTGTCCTGGTGGATGGGCCTGGTGCCTGTGTTCTGGTGGATGAGGCTGGGTCTTGTCTTTCTGGTGGGCAGGACTGCGTCCGGTGGTGTGTTTTGGGGTGTCTGTGAACTTAGTATGATTTTAGGCAGCCTCTGTGCTAATGGGTTGCGTTGTGTTCTTGTCTTGCTAGTTGTTTGGCATGGGGTATCCAGCACTGGAGCTTGCTGGTTGTTGAGTGGAGCAGGGCCGTAGTGTTGAGTTGGAGATCTCTGGGAGAGCTCTTGCTGACTAATATTACGTGGGGCCGGGAGGTCTCTGGTGGACCAGTGTCCTGAACTCAGGTCTCCCTCCTCAGAGTCCCAGTCCTGACACCTGACTGGAGCACCAAGACCCTGTTAGCCACACAGCTCAGAAGAAAAGGGAGAAAAAAAAGAAAGAAAGAAAAATAAAATAAAATAAATACAGTTATTAAAATAAAAAATTAAAAAATACATTAAAATAAAAAAGTAATTAAAAAAAAAGTAAAAAATAAAAAAAGAGAGCAACCAAACCAATAAACAAATCTACCAATGATAACAAGCACTAAAAACTAAACTAAGATAAACATATAAATCAGAATCTAGTCAGTTACATACAGCAAACCCCACGTCTACAGTTGCTCTCAAAGTGCACTGCCTCAATTTTGGGATGATTCGTTGTCTATTCAGGTATTCCACAGATGCTGGGTACATCAAGTTGATTGTGGAGATTTAATCCACTGCTCCTGAGGCTGCTGGGAGAGATTTCCCTTTCTCTTCTTTGTTCGCACAACTCCTGGTTTTCAGCTTTGGATTTGGCTCTGCCTCTGCGTGTAGGTTGCCCTCTGGCATCTGTTCTTCACCCAGACAGGAGGGGGTTAAATGAGTGGGTGATTAGGGGACTCTGGGTCACTCAGGCCAGGGGCAGGGAAGGGTACGGAATACGGGGTGAGCCTGTGGTGGCAGAGGCCAGCATGATGTTGCAACAGCCTGAGGTGCGCCGTGTGTTCTCCTGGGGAAGTTGTACCTGGATCATGGGACCCTGGCAGTGGTGGGCTGCACAGGCTCCCAGGAGGGGAGGTGTGGATAGTGACCTGTGCTTGCACACAGACTCCTTGGTGGCTGCAGCAGCAGCCTTAGCATCTCACGCCCGCCTCTGGTGATCACGCTGATAGCCACAGCTCCTGCCCATCTCTGGAGCCCGTTTAGGTGGTTCTCTGAATCTCCTCTCCTCGCGCACCCAGAAACAATGGTCTCTTGCCTCTTAGACAGTTCCAGACTTTTTCCCGGAATCCCTCCCATTTAGCTGTGGTGCACTAGCCCCCTTCAGGCTGTGTTCATGCAGCCAACCCCAGTCCTCTCCCCGGGATCTGACCTCTGAAGCTTGAGCCTCAGCTCCCAGCCCCCACCTGCCCCAGAAGGTGAGCAGACAAGCCTCTCGGGCTGGTTAGTGCCGGTCAGCACTGATCCTCTGTGTGGGAATCTCTCCGCTTTGCCCTCTGCGCCCCTGTTGCTGCGCTCTCCTCCGTGGCTCCGAAGCTTCACCCCCCACCCCCTGTTTCCACCAGTGAAGGGGCTCCTTAGTGTGTGGAAACCTTTCCTCCTTCACAGCTCCCTCCCAGAGGTGCAGGTCCCATCCATATTCTTTTGTCTCTGTTTTTTCTTTTTTCTTTTGCCCTACCCAGGTGCATGGGGAGTTTCTTGCCTTTTGGGAAGTCTGAGGTCTTCTGCCAGCATTCTGTAGGTGTTCTGTAGGAGTTGTTCCACAGGTACATGTATTTTTGATGTATTTGTGGGAAGGAAGGTGATCTCCACGTCTAACTCCTCCGCCATCTTGAAAGTCCTGAGTAGGGCAATTTTCAAAGGCTTTTCGACCAGGCCAAGATGATAGAACACAGGGAAGGCAACCAATGATACACACAGCTGCTTCCGAGCCAGAGAGAAAGTCTTTAAAGTTCCCTCAGAGCTAAGATGACAGGTATCAGTGCTAACCTTGAGGTTTGAAAGGTTCTCAAGTTAATTACGGGAAGACATCATGGAATGGTCCTCCTCTGACTTCCTTTTACCTAATCAATGTCTAGTTGTTCCAGATCTTCCCATTTTGAGGGTCCTGTGCCCAGGTTTTTTGTGTAGTTCTGTAGCTGGGCTTGGATCTGAACACGAGGCTCACGTCTCAGAAAAAGTCAAGCTGCTGAAGCTGCTGAATTCTTCACTCCTCCTCATGGCTCATCCACACACCCTTGCTAGCCTTCCCTGGGCTTCAGGGGCTGGTGTGAAGGGAGCCTCCCAGTTCCTTTTTTGGATCTATCTCCCTCTTCTCTAACCCTTGCCTTGAATTGGTCCTCAAAATTTGATGCAGAAGTGCCATCAAGGAGATGATTAAAATGACAGATCCCTGGTCCCACCTCCTGAGCATTTTTTAAAAAAATTGAAGTATAGTTGATTTACTATGTTGTGTTAGTTTCAAGTGTACAGCAAAGTAATTCGGATATATATATATATATATATATATTCTTTTTCAGATTCTTTTCCATTATAGGTTTTTACAAGATACTGAATATAGTTCCCTGTGCTATATATAGTAGGTCCTTGTTGTTTATTTGTTTTATATATAGTAGTGTGTATTTGTTAATTCCAATCTCCTAATTGATCCCTCCTCCTGAGCTTTTGGTGCCATCCTGGTGGCATTGAGAGAATCTGCACCTTAAACAGCTCTAGGCTGAGAAACCCTGTCTGAAACATCATCTTTAAAATAAAGGGATAGGATTTCTCTAGAGTCCTTTCCATCTCTGACCTTCTAGAAATCCAAGCTTTTTCACATGTCTTGTCTTAGTGACTCAGGGCTGACTTACAGATAATCTGGTTCACCTTCTCTGGAGTTGTCTTCACCATCTTTTGGTCTTTTCCATCTTGTCACCACTTTATTCCACTCCAGTTTCCTCCTATTGGCCCCCCTTTTTCTTTGTGGATTCTGCAGAAGTGAATTAAAGGATTATAGGAAGGTAGAATGTCTAGTTGTATGAGGAGCCCTTTCTGTAATTTTACCTCCCCATGCCTAGCTTCAGTGTGAAATAGGTAGAGAGCTAAACATCTGTCCCACTTTTTGAGTCTTTGGATGGTCATCCTGTGGTCATGGTTCATACAGCTCACAATGATGCTTGGGTACCACACGTTCTTTTTTTCCTGGGACTGCTTATCACTGTGCCTGATGCCTTTCCATCTCTTAAATTGGGATGAGTCACTGACTTATTTCTCCTTTATAGATGCAGAAAATGAAAAGATCCTGCTTTTCCTTATCCCCAAGTCTTGTTGGTGATCGGGTTCAGTATATAACTCAGGACTAGTGAGCTGGGGCTCAGTACACCTGGAAAATCTACTGACTTCTGGCAACACATTTGTCCATTTTCTCTCTCAGAAGTACTCCAGGGCACTGTTCTCTGTGGAGGTGCAGTTATTGGTATTATAAACATGCCTCCCCTTCTTCATGATCTTCTCCCATCTGCCTCAAACATCTCACAAGAGGACTTTCTAGGCAGTTGTTTTATAGGAACTGGGGCTTCGCTTTAGGTTGGCATCTGTGTGGGAAGAAGAACTGTGGGGAGAGAGTCATACACATGTCATCTGTATGACCTTGAGCTAATCACCTTGTCCAAGAGGACTTCATTACATTTGTCAGAATTACAGTTCCATAGCTGCACAGGACATTTAAACCTGTTCTCCGCCTCTTGCATGAGCCAGATACTGCTTTCTGTGATTTTCACATCCTTGGTTTGAAAACCACGTGAGTTCAATGTGACTGTAAATTAACAGGAAGCCAGAAGCTCTGAGAGGGAGACGGCAGGGGGTGAAGGGTGCTTCCTCCTCTAGGCTCTTCACGGTCCCACTCCCAGCACCTTCCTCAAAGGTTCTGGGTTGTCATCTGAAGTCAGCTGGCACTTTTCCTGTGCACAAACTTTGCCAGGGTGGAGGCACCAAACACAGAGGGAAAGGCATCAGTAATATCAAAAGAGGCAGGGTGGGAGGATGGATCTGAACACGTGGAG
The DNA here is from genome assembly GCF_009873245.2 of Balaenoptera musculus. Lineage (NCBI taxonomy): Eukaryota > Metazoa > Chordata > Mammalia > Artiodactyla > Balaenopteridae > Balaenoptera > Balaenoptera musculus. The sequence goes on from NC_045795.1 coordinate 25,546,638, forward strand.
AGAGGAATGTTCCTATAAAACAAGGACACTTGGCAGCAGAGCCAGTGAAAAATGGTACCAATTATATAAAGCAAAATGCCACACATCAAGCAGAATGTTTTAATTCTCTCTATTCCGGGCTATTTATGACTTTTTGTCCAAGACTCAACACACGTCTGTAAAAATAAAAAATGGAATCGACCCCATCTGTTAGGTAGAAGGCGGCCTGTGCTGGGGAAAAAAAGGTAAGAAAGTATTACCAGCATATCGTTGGAGAATTCCAGAGGCTGAACACAGAACTTTGAGTACGACTTTGCCCCTTCCGTATTTTCCCTTTTTTGAGTTAGTTGTACGAGGGTGACTAATTTTATGGAGATGTTTAAAATTATATTTAAATTAATTTGAATTTAAGGAGTTTCTGTTCTGATGGATCACCCAGACTATCCTGCTTGAAAACAAAACAAAACAAAACAAAACAAAATAACCAAACCTGTTTTCCAGGGCAACTTTCCCTTTCAGTTCTGCCGGAGGTGGTCCAGGGCTCACAGCTGGTTTCCCGAGAGACTGCCACAAGAGGGCGACAACGTCACGGTAGAGAAAGGCCAGCTGCTCCTGTTGGACACCAACACCAGCATCCTCAACTTCCTGCACGTGAAAGGTTTGCGGAGTTTGGAGATGGGGGTGGCGTTATTATATATGATTTTATCATTTTAGGGGCAGAAGGAAGGGGAACTTTTTGGATAAGTTCCAGCACTTGGTTGACAATTTATTCTCGGACCAAACTGAGATTTCCCTATGAAAGGAAGAAGTGGTCAGAAGGTCAGACTCTTAAAAGCACAGAGCTTGATTATTTTAAGTTTTCAGATGCAAGAGGGTGAACAGTGTTCTCCAAGAATATGCTTCTTTATTCAAGTCTTTTGTGTTCATGCTTGTCCCTGGCAGCACTCACAATATAGCAGGAGGCTCTGACATCAGTTAATGCTGCTGCCTTTGAAATTCCCTGCCAAGAAAGCAATGCCTTCCTGCTTTTACCCTGTTGTGGTTTTGACTTCCTAGTCCCGTGGAAAGTCATATAAATAGGCTTCCTTATTGTGAAACCGGCCACATAGCTCTAGGGTCTGGGAATTTGGGAGAGACTGAGAATTCAAAATTTAACCCCTCCCCCTCATTACCAAGTGACTAAGTCAGTTTTTTCTACCTCCTCGTGAGTTTGTTTCCTTATCTGTTAAATGAGAATAAAAATCATTGCCTACTTCAGTGGCAGATAATAAGGAGTGGTTATCAAAGGGACTCTTGTTCACTGGCAAATGAAAATTACTTGGCAAATGTGATTAGTTATGGAGATCTATAAAACTGCACTAAAATACCATTCTGTACTATAAATATATTTAACATTTACAGGAGCATTTGTTCCTGTTAAAGTTAGCTTGTGGCTATATGAGGGAGAATAAAATATTTTGCAGAGGATAAACTGATGGAGTGTTACTACCCGTCTCTTACAGGTGGACTTATTAGGAATTTTACATTCTTTATTCTACAAGCTTATTTTTTTTTCCTCTGGTAGCAAGGAGAAGATTTCAGGCAAATCAATTAATTAGTACCCTTTAGGAAAAAGGTCTGTGAGCTTGAGCTCCTGACCGGTCTTTGTGGTGGTTGTGTGTGTGTGTAGCCAGTGGCTATGGGGAGTCCTGACTTATTGACAGCTAGCAGCTACCTAAGGACTGGCAATGACAAAGGGAATTTACAGACTTCAAGTCTCAGCTCAGAGAAACGATGCTCTTTACAGGCCTTTAACTAGGATTCTCGCCACAGGAGTCAAATCCTGTTGGAGGATGGGATGCCCTTCAGGCGCTCAAGGGTCTTTGCCTGATATTGATACCATTTGGGAGAAGTTTTGCAGCTAAAAGTCCTCAAACTCAGCCCATCTGAGTCTCTGGATATCCTAGTAGTTCCAGGTAAATGTTCCAGCAAGGAATGGTGTTTGTCGATAGGGCCAGAGACTGAAGATGGAGAAGAGGCATCAGAGGAGAACAGAGGGCAAGGGAAAGGCAGAGGTATGTGGATACACACCTGGCTTCCACTCTTGGAGATTTCGAGATCCTAGTAACCCAGATACTTGCCCCAAGCTGTCACCTTTCAGTGGTGGTTATTCCTAAATGTTCCTGGTTCAGGCAATACTTCACTCTCATTATTTAGAATAAGTGACTAGGTTTAGAAGGGCTAACCCTCATCCCATGGAGAGGGAAAGTCTGTTATGTGAAGGATCCCCCCCATTGGTAAGATTGTGAGGATAAGTGGTGGACACCCGTTTCTGTACAAACAGGAGTTGTTGGTAGGGAGCAGGGTTGCCTAGAGTAAAAGTAAGATTTTAATCACAGAGATATGGGTCATAGCTTCTAGAAAGTATGAGAACTGGGAAAGGACACAGATGAAATTTGGTTCAAGAGATGACTTGTGAATGCTTATTAAGTGGCCTAGGCACTCTGTGTGAGACACAAGAAGAAGTGAAGAATAATGCTTAACATGAATAATGTGCATTACTACTAAAGAAAAAGTAATTAGGGAGCAAATATAAAAGAGTAAAATGTCTAGTTCTAAAACATGTGATGTAGGAGGTAAGGCAGAATGTAGACAGAAGTAATCTGAGTGTCCGGGATGTAAGATTAGAGTTGGATAGTGGAGAGGAGGTGAAGAGCATGTACTTTGTACCTGAGACAAGTTTTGATCGTGTAGACGTCAATATACACACAGATTCAACATGGGAGGAATTTCCCCATCTCACTTAATAGCCAGTGGCTCAGGCCAGAAATCTTGGTGGCACCCTAGATATCTTTCTTTTTCTTATATTCCATGACCAATCCATCAGTGAATCTTATTGGCTGAATCTTCAGCGTGTGTCCCATTAGTACCAACCTAGTCCTATTCAACCTAACTTTTGGCCGGGACCATTTCAAACAACTTCTTAACTGGTTCCCATGTTTCTAATTTCTTTGTCTTCTTTAGTAGCAGAACCCCAGTTTTTATTTGGGGCAGCAGTGTACCCAGCTAAAATGCTATATTTCCTCATCTCCTTTGTAGGTAGACATAGCCTGTGGCTAAGAGCTGGCCAGTGATATGTAAGGGGAAGAGTGGTACAGGACATCTAGGACATTTCCTAAAGTAGAGATGGCTTAGTAGGAGGCATGCCCTATTTGTCCCTCTTTCTTTCTCCTCCCTGCTTCCTGGAATGTAAATGTGATAGCTACATTTTCAACTGCCATCTTGGACCATGAGTTGACTTGCTAAGAATGGGAAAACAGGGAATTCCCTGGAGGTCCAGTGGTTAAGAATCTATGATTCCACTGCAAGGGCATGGGAACTAAGAGCCCACATGCCCCTTGGTGTGGCCAAAAAAAAGAATGAGGAAACAGAAGAATGGAAGAAACCCGGGACTCTGATGTCATACTAGCATGGCACCTGGGGCTGCCCACCTTCTGAGTTGTCATACTAGCATGGCACCTGGGGCTGCCCACCTCTGAAGTACTTTTTGTGATAGAAAAATATACCTTCATGTGTTTAAGTCATTGGTATTTGACTTCTGTGATATATGCTAAAATAACCCCCAATAATTTATTGTCCACGCCCTTTAAAATATGTCAGATCTTATTACTTCTTTTCTCAACCACCCCTACCCCAATGGCTTCTCACCTCACTAGGAATAAGGTTCACACCATTATTAAACTTCTGATCCCTTCATTGACCTTGCCTTCCTCATTCACTCTGCTCCAGCTCTTCTGTGAATATACCAGTGACACACCTGCCTCACGGCCTTTGCACATAATGCCCTTTGCCTGGAATATTCTTCCTCCAGATATTCATGTGGCTAGCTCACTTATTTCATTCTCTCTTTGAGAAAATGTCAACTTATTAGAGAGGACTTGCCATCTTTTCTAAAATTATAACAATCCTATTAGTCCATCCATTTATTTTGCTTTACTTTCCTTCATATCACTTATCACTACATGAGATACTATAATTTACTTGTTTATTTACAGTTCATTTCCTCTGCTAGGATAAGCTCAAAAAGGCAGAGAACTTCCATCAATTATTTACTGCTGTCTCTTCAGTGTCTAGGACCGTGCCTGACTCATGATGTGGGCTCGAAGTACATGTGTTGATTTTTGAATGGGTGGACAAGTAAAATGGTGCAGAATTCAGATCCCGGATGAAATTTAAGAAGTATAATTTTTAAGTTCTTCCTCTCTTAAATATCACTTTTCTCAACTAATTTGCTTTTACTATCCTTAGTTGTGCTCACTGATATCTATCTATATACGTATGTACACACATAAATACATAAATTTACATATATTCACATACATACACATGTATACACATCTACACATCTACATAAAAAAGTATATCTTTATGAATTAGAAATATAAAATCCATGCTAAGTTATTTTTTTGTTTGTTTCTAAAAGACATATGAAGAAGGCTTTCGCTGGGGAAGAACCCCAGCTCTCAACTGTCTGGTTGATATGGTGTAGCTCTCAACCCCTAATGTCTTCTCTTGGTCTATAATAGGTGTGAAAGTACTTGAAGGACAATAAAAATCTATTCAAATATAAGATTGAATTGTTATCATCATCATCAATAACAGCAATTCACTCTCTGAGTATCTGTTACTGTCTTTTTCATACCCATTCATGGTATCAGAAAAATAGCTGTGTGAAATTTTCTTTATTTTTTGATACCATCTATGGGATGAAACAAGGCATGAAAAATTTCAAGCCAAAAAATAATTTATTCAAAAGATCTTAACGAACAAGATATAAAGTATTATAGTGGAAGTACTTTCTCAGCCATTTCCACAGTATTATGAAGAAAACATTCCACATGAAGTATGTACACACTTTGAAAGGATTAGTGCTAAATAGAAGTGAAACTAGATCACCTAAGAACTACATTTGGGACTACTTTATGAAGATATTGCATCCTCCATATTCTTTCCATTCCTGGAAACCAGGATCCCAATATACACAGGGACCAGGCTCCTCCATCAGGAGGAGCTCAGCAGTTCTACATACGGCCCTTGAGAGTTCTGAACCCTCTGTGCCTTCCTTATGTTTCCATGTATAAAATAGAACACACTTTCTTTTCTTACAAGTAAAACTTATAGTAGAAAGGAGGATTATAAATTTCTTTGAGGCAATTGGGAAATGGCACCCAAAGACTAAGTTTTCACCGTTATTTATGCTGCTGTATGCTCCTGAACTCTTTGGAAAAAATGGCACATTATTTTGTGACCCTGATAAGAGCTTCAGCTATATCTCTTATGATTTCATCTTAATTAGCAAAAGACCTAGAACTTTTGTCCAGTTACCATTTCTATTTGTTCCCTCCATTCCTCCTCCTCTCTCTTTTTTTTTTTTTTATAAATTTATTTATTTATTTATTTATTTATATTTGGCTGTGTTGGGTCTTCGTTTCTGTGCGAGGGCTTTCTCCAGTTGCGGAGAGCGGGGGCCTCTCTTCATCGCGGTGCGCGGGCCTCTCACTGTCGCGGCCTCTCCCGTTGCGGAGCACAAGCTCCAGACGCGCAAGCTCAGTAGTTGTGGCTCACGGGCTTAGTTGCTCCGCGGCATGTGGGATCTTCCCAGACCAGGGCTCGAACCCGTGTCCCCTGCATTGGCAGGCAGATTCTTAACCACTGCGCCACCAGGGAAGCCCCTCTTTCTTTTTTTTTTTTTTTTTTTTTTTTAAATTATTTTTTAGGAGGTACTGTTAAACACAAAAGAGAATTAACCCCATCAATTAATACTAATGAGCTGGGATGGAAATAGGCATATTGCTTTGATTTAGTTAATTATATTTTTCATTCTTTTATGTTAAGATGCCCAACGGCCATAGGCATCACTGAATTAAAATTTATTATTTTATTCCAGGTAATTATGATGAGCCATAATAACAGAGGCGGAACGTTACCCTCTTGTGTGCACTGTTATGGATTCTGGTCAAGGATCTTGGGCTTGTGGTCTGTAGCTGGGGAAGCATCCATATTTTCTGAATGAAGCAGTGACTCTCTGTCCTGGTGGTCAACCAGCTTGACGTGAAGTGGTCTAGATCTGATGACTAATAAAGGGGAGGATGAACTCTAGAAACCCCTCTTCCCTTGGTGTTGGGCTTTCAAGAGGAAGATATTTTGTAGTTTCTTATTACTCCCAGTGCCTTCATTTTACAAGGCTTGAGCAGAAACTTCTGCTGTTTAATAGTGCATTGGCTTCCTTTCATGTGATTTTCTATTTCTTGGTCTACTGGTGTATACCAAAGCAGTTAAATGCTTGGCAGGCTTTTGAGCCAGAAAGAACTGAGTCTGAATCTGGGCTCTGCTTCTTACCGGCTTTGTGACCTTGGGCAAGTTGCACAGCCTTTGTAAGCCTCAAGTTTCTCCTCTTTAGAGTAAGGCCTGTTTTAGTAATAGCAGCAGGGACAGCAATTGCTAACATTTACTGTTTGCTATTGTGTAGCCATACTACAATGTATCACCCAACTCCTATGGATGTTTTGGGTACTAAATGAAAGAATGTTTCTAAAGCCCTTAGTACAGGGTCTGGCCCAGCACAAGCATTCAGTTCATGTTAGTTGTTGTTTCTTTTGGATTGAAGGGAATAACAGAAGAGATGGCTGAATGTCAGGCCTAAGTTGCAATTTTATTTACAGCTAGTGGCTGCTTCTATATACAAAGCAAACTGGATTACTCAAAGAATTAGCTGGGCAATAAAGACCTCAGATGGCTTCTGCCTCTGTTATCTTCAGAATGCATATTGAAGTGTTTTTCTACAGCAAGAGAGGGAAAGATGCAGAGGTGGAAGTAGCTGAGTTATCCACGAGGTTGCCTCCATTCTCCTTGGTATTTTGACTTTGTGGAAGCGTGTTTTTCTGCTGCAGTTGGGAATGTGGTCTCGTTTTCTCCAAACTCTTTCTTTTAGTTCACAGTTTTGAGGACACTCAGATCTTTTTAGTCTATTATACTGGCGATTTCTATAGTCTAGCAATGCATATTCTTGGTTTATTGAGATGAGCCATCTTTTCTTGACCGACTACTGGGTTCATTGTAGAGTTTCTTTTTTAAAAATTAAAAAAAAATTTTATTGCGGTATAAATGACATATTATATAAATTTCAGGTGTACAACATACTGATTTGGTATTTGTATATATTGCAAAATGATCACCACAATAGTCACCATAGATAGGTACAAAATTTTTTTTCTTTGTGTTGGGAACTTGCAAGATCCACTCTCTTAGCTACTTTCAAATATACAATACAGTATTATTAACTGTAGTCACCATGCTGTACATCACATCTCCAGGATGTATTCGTTTTATAACTAGAAGTGTGTACCTTTTGACCCCTTTCACCCATTTTGCCTACCCCTCACCCATCCACGTCAGGCAACCACCAATCTGGTCTCAATATCTATGAGCTCAGATTTGTCTGTTTTTTGTTTGTTTCTTTGTTTTGTTTTGTTCTTTTCTTTATCTTCCACATATAAGTGAGATCAAATGGTATTTATCTTTTTCTGACTTATTTCACTTAGCCTTACGCCCTCAAGTTTCATCCCTGTTGTTGCAATGGAAAGATTTCATTCTATTTTATCACTAAACAATATTCCATTTTGTGTGTGTGTGTGTGTGTATATATATATATATACACACACACATACACACGTATATATACACCACATTTTAATTATCCATTCATTAGGTTGTTTCCATGCCTTGGCTATTGTAAGTAATACTACAGTGAACATAGGGGTGCATATATCTTTTTGAAGTAGTGTTTTTGTTTTCTTCACATAAATACCCAGAAGTGGAATTGCTGGATCATATGGTAGTTCTATTTTTAGTTTTTTGAGGAACTTCTATACTCTTTTCCACAGTGGCTGCACCAGCTTAGATTCTCACCAACAGTGTAGGAGAGTTCCCTTTTTCCCCACATCCTCGCCAGCTCTTGTTATTTGTTGTCTTTTTGATAATAGCCTCTCTAACAGGTGTGATGTGATATCTCATTGTGGTTTTGATTCGCATTTCCCTGATTATTAGCGATGCTGAATATTTTTTCATGTGCCTGTTGGCCATCTGTGTGTCTCCTACAGTTTCTTCATCGTAGTCAAAGGTTTGAGGATTTTGGAGTGAGGTATTAAGTGCTGTAGCCAGCACAGCCTTTTTATCCCAGGGTTTGTACACTTTGTTCCTTCTAATTAGAACCAAACCGACCTCAGTTTCAGTAGGTGCATGCTTCAGATAATGCTTTACAATGCAGTGATCTGGGAATGCTGTGAAACAGGACTTCCTGGGACATCCTGTGTGGTCCCTCTGTGCATCAGGACCCTGGGAGTTACGGGGCAGGTTACCCCGTGTCTGCAGTTTTAAGACTTCACTGACAGCAGCTTGGATTTAAAGGAAATCCATCTGAAGGCATTGGATACAAATGAAATACCCTGCATTAATATTTTTTTTCTTCCTCTCCTAACTATAGAATGTCTTGGTCAACATGGGAGGGTTTTGTGAACTGATAAAATTTGTTTCAAATGGGTTAGTTTAAAATAACTTATGTGCAAGTTGGCTGCAAAAGGAGATTGAGTGAATTGACTCTTCTTCCAGCTGAAAGCTACCCTTCAAGGCAGGAAATGGGATGATTATGTACAGACAAGGTGACAAGGTTGTCTGATTGGGGCTGGGTCAGCAAACAGGGGGCCTGAGTTCAAATATGAGGTACCCATGGACTTTCCTGTGGCTTTGGATAAGGATCTGGGCCTCAAATCAGTGCACAAAATGGAAATGGTGGTGACTTCCTCCCTTTACAGGAGGAGAGTGGCTTGTATAAATGTCTACCGGCTGTTAATGTTGTTCATCTGTAGCCCTGAGAGGGAAGTGTGGTAAAGGAGTTGGTAAACTTCCTTCCCATAGTTTCAAGCATTGTGCTGAGAAGGGCCTGGGCTGTGCAATGATCTTAAGTGGAAGCCAGATGGAGAAGTCAGCACCAGAAAACATTTACCTGAGTTTTGTGAAATCCACCCTTAACTCCCTTAACTTTGTGCATCTCTATGTGTCAGTCTTTTCTTGGCGACAAATTGGTGTTACTTATTTTATGAGAGGGGACCTTGCTTATATCCAAAGCTAAGTGGATCATTGATAGAATTTTTCATAGGCTAAGAACTTTCATATCATTCATATACAAATCATATAACCTTTATATGAATTGCTTTTATGTTAATTCTTTACAAATTTAATATTAGGGTGTGTTTTTTCTGCCCTTTACCTTTTGGCAAGGTGCAATCTAAGCAAGTAAGCTGAAGAAAGCAGGAGCCAGGTCTGTTTTTGCTCACCTTTGTATTGCTAGGATCATTATATTTCCAGGCACATAGTAGGTACTCAAATAATTGTTGAATGACTGAATTTCTGACCGGAAGAGGCAGATTAATGTTGGTTGTGGATTTCTCTGTGATCAGACTCCTTCCTGTATCCTCAAATGTTAGTGGATTAGTCCAGACAGTGACCAATTTCATTTACTATTTGTGTATCAGGAGATCAGAGACAAAGGCTTTTTAATGTGGGGGACACTTGGCTCTGAAACCCCTTATTTTTCCCAGTCAGACAATGACTTACAATATTTACCTCCAGAGAACAGTCCCAGACGTACTTGATTAGCCTTAAATGAAAGATAAGCCGTTGCTATGAGAAAGGACTTGCTTTCAGTAGATGGGCAGACAGACAGATAGATAGATATTAAACAATTTACAGTTTATGTCTTGACAACTTGGATATTGTAACATGAAAAATGCTATTGAAAGGGACCAGCACTTTCCTAGCACAGAAGCTACAATATTTTCAGTAACAAAAGATAAATATTTCAAACATCCTTCCTTAAAACCCTTCTGGGACTTTCTGTTAGCCTTTAACATCAAGTCTAAACACCATGATATGGCTTACAATGTCCTTCAGGACTTGGTCTCTCCTTACCTCTCTACCTCATTTGTTGATTAATGATTCTCACATCCTGTTTATCCAGACTGTGAGTGAAGTTAGAAATCTGGGATGCTTATGTATCTGGGATTCTTGTGCAGACTGAAATATACTGAAGACAGCTTTTCATTATTATCATTTCCCATGTACTGTAATATTCTTGGGAGTCAAGTAAAGGTAGGATGTACCCTCATTTTTTAAATAAATGCTATGAACGACTATTATTGTTCATTTCTAAAATTATTATGTTGTAGCTGAATCATGGTTACAATACTCAGAGAATAATTATATTTGGAACCTTTTAAATAACAGATTGCTCAGAGAAACATATCAGGTTTCAGGGCTGGTAAAAAAAATGTGATTGGGTCAATGCTAATTGACCTTTGATACAGAGAAAGAAGGAGATTATTTGAATCAGTGAGTAACTTGGTAGTTATGGAGACTTTTACCTGCCTGGAGAAGACAGTGTCTTCCCCCCTGTTTTCTCCTTTCTTTTCTGAGGTCTTAAGTGACTTTCTAAGAATCCATGGAACAGCTGAGGGGCTTCAGAACTTAAATATCAGAAACTTTGTTGGTAAAAGGAAGTTTTGATTTTCTGGAGGTAGAAAGGAAATCCAGATTTAGTTAAGTAGTAATTGACAACAGTAGCTATAATAAAAGGCATTTATTTACATCTCAGGGTTTTGAGTTCCTTTAAATGTTTCTCTTCCACAAATATGTTTATACTTTGTAATTAGCATAGAGTTAATTCATTGATAAGGTTAACTTCACGAGTTTTATGTTTTATAGAAAAAGTAAAAGGCTGAGTCATCACCATTATCTTCTTTCTTGGTTATCTGTAAAGTTGGCCAGTTCACTAAAACCAGGGTATTTCTATTCACCTGGAGCAATTAAACTTCACTGTGACCTTCTGAAAGTGTATTTTTAACATTTTTATTATGGCACCTAGCAGAAAGCCTTGGAAATAACAGCAAATGTTAGTTGAATGACAAAGTGAATTAATCTGCAGTTCCAACTTTGTATTTTTCAACCTGTTTTAGACTATGGACTATGGACATCTGGAACAAGCTTAGTTTACCTAAAGCAGTGGTTCTCAGAGTGTGCTCCCTGATCAGTAGCAAGAGCACCGCCTGGGAGCTTGCTAGAAATGCACATTTTTGGGCCCATAGCAAATGTACTCTGAGGGGGCAAGGTCCACCAATCTGTGTTTTAAGACCTCTGGGTGATTCTGATGCACTCAAGTTTGAGAACTACTAGCCTAAAACAATAGAGGGAACCATATAGTATTGTCAGGACTGGAAGCCAATTAACCTGGCCCAGCTACTCTTTTCCCAAAGAACAGTGGAAAAAAAATCTGTCTGGCCTCATTGACTGGGCCTGTCCTGAGCATGGTATTTTTAGTTAGATGCACTTGTCTCTCCTACCAGGTGAGTCCGAGCTGATGAAAACGATTCCTCCCTATTGTTCGTGGCTCTGAGTCAATGATTTCGTTTCCGATATGTTTTCTGCTACACATTGCCCACTTGACTAGCGGTGCCAGGCTAATTAAGGAATTAGTATGTGGCATCCATTCGGGGCGGTGCGTGATTCTTTTCTTGCGTCCTGAGAACATTTTTGCAAACACTTTCTGGTTCATATTTTCTTTTTTTAATCAGGCAGAGACTTTACAATTAAAATACCGTTAAAGTCATTCTGGCAAGTATTGCAATAAGCATGTTTTTTAATTAAAGGAATAACAGGGGGATGCATAAGCAGCATCGGCTAAAGGGGAGAATTTCATTTGATATCTGTTTTAATTGAAATGAAAATAGAATTGAGAAAAGCGGCAGTAGCCTGTGTGTGTGTGGCTCACTCCTAGGTTGCTAGGCTGAGGTGTTCCGTGCTTGATTAATTAGTAGCCAGCCAGAGAGTGCATTGCCTTTGCCCCCAATCCTTAAAGCCTGATTTATGCCTCACATCCCCCATGAATATGTGAGGGCCCAGGCATCTATTTCCTGAGCTGCTAGTGGATAAGATTATGGAGTGTGCACTGAGCTCTTGGGGGATCTCATTTGCCAGCCAAATTGATTTTCCGCCTCTCTGGCCGGGGACAAGCCCACCTTGAAGGCTTCCAGGCTCTGCTCCAGTGGATCAGGCAAAAGCCTAATCCGGATCTGACCAACAAAGGAAGCTGTGTGCATCCCCACCAGAACGCAGGCTCCGGGCTGTGGCTGCCTTCCCTGAATGCTAGCCTTCTCCTCTTCCTCACCTTCTCCTGACACCCACCTCCACAGCAACACGGTGCTGCAGGGTACAGTAGGGTGCAGCATGGTGCCCCAACTCTGCCCAGTCACTCAGTCTGCCCTCCTTATCCAGGCAGAGCAGGACCCGTGCATCCTGAATGGATGATCATCTCTAATTCTCCAGGGAAAGGGAATGCCACAGGCTCCCCCTGGGGAATTACTGGAAAGGTAACAAAATACAGGATGCTAAACTTTTTAAGGAATTATTCAGAGTCGACACAAAAAGCTGAATGGAGGCTCATCCACATAGATAAGTAAATTGGATAACTTACATCTGAAAATTTAGGTAGTTCAAGCTTTGAATAAAGGAAGGATCTAGTTTGGTGATGCAGATTGATCTAATGAATTGGGGGTCATCCGATCTCTCCCTGCATCTTGCCTTCGTTCATCTCTGTTTTTCCCTCTGCTTAAAATGGAAGTCACTCCCCCCAAGTTCATTTCATCACCTGGCATGTACGTCCTAACCAAGTACACTCTTGCTCTGCACCCTTTTCCCCCAGATCCTCCTCAAAATGACACTAAGTATTTGCCATCATCATCTACCACTTTCCCCAGTTCTTAAAGCTCTTCCAGGAACCCACCCCAACCTTCCGGTTCTTCTCCTAATTCACCTGTTTCTTTGACTCACATGCAAAAATCTTTCTACTTCCTCTCCTGAGTCTAGTCTTTAAATACTATTTGACAGTCTTGTCTCTCTTCTGTTCTCACTCTACGTGTCCGCCTAGGGAGACCTCATTCACTTCTGTAACTTCAACTTCTATTTATTCCACACGTATTTAGTGACCACTTTCCCAGCTCCCTGTATGCCTGGCACCGTTCTAGGCACAGGGGCTGCAATTCTGAATGAAATAGACCACAATTCTTGCTCTCATGGAGTTTATTTCTGTAAGGAAAACAATCAAGTCAGCAAGTTGTATTTTGTGTTAGGTTTTCTGAGCGACATGGAGAAAATGCAGCAGGGAAGGTGGACAGGGAGCTGGGTGTGGTTTGGGGGTGGTTGGGGGGATTTGCACACAGTGAGGGTGAAGGCTGTGAGTCAGGGGAGCAAGAGGGTCAGCGTGGCAGAGGATTGAGAGCCAGGGGAGAGCAGAGGGAGAGGGGGCCAGAAAGGGCCAGCCCTTCAGGGTTTGGTGGGCTTTGACTCTGTGTGTGGTGGGAACCGTTGGAGAATTTCCAGCAGAGAGGTGATCTGATAAGGTTTACATTAAAAATATCACAGTGACTGTTGTTTTAAGAGTAGACCCTGGGGTGGAGGCAGGGGCAGAAGAAAAGAGCTGAGTTAAGAGGCTTTTAGAGTTACCTGGGGATGAGATGAGGGCAAATTAGACCCCAGTGATAGGAGTGGAAGTGGTGAGAAGGGGTTGGATCACAGGGATATTTTGAAGGAAGAATGCACAAAATTCCCTGGAGCTTTGGTTGTGGTGTGAGAGAGAGTGAACACTGACTCTTTCAAACAAAGCAAAGGACTTTCAAACTTTCAAACTGAGGAAAGGGGGGATGGAGTTGCCATTTATGGAAAAGGGAAGGACTGTGGGGCAAGACGAGGAGCTCACTTTCTGGACGTGCTAAGTTGAGAAACCTTTGAGACATCCAGGCGGAGATGTCAAGTAGCAGTTGGGGCAATGAGCCTTGAGCTGAGGGCAGAGGTGGGCCTTAGGGATGTAAATCTGGGAGTTATCAGCCATGAGCATATGATGGGGTTTAAAACCTTAAGACAAGGTGAGAAAAAAAAGTGATCAAGGGACTGAGTCTTGTGACATTCCAAGTGTCAGTGGTTGGGACAAGCAGGAGGAATCAGGTAGAGGAGGTCAGGAGGGGAGGCTCGGGGGGTGGGAGGGCATCCGGGAGGGCACAGTGCTCGGTGGGCGAGGGGAAGGAGTATCAAGAAAGGAGTGAACAAGTACGTTAGATGCTGCTGGCTGCTCAGGAAAGGTGAGAGCTGAGCATCCCGCCTTGGATTCAGCAATGTGGTTGTCATTTGTGACCTCAACAGGACCAGTTTTGGTGGAGTGGCCAGGAAAAGGCACAGCTGGGGAGGGTTCCAAAGAGACTAGAGGGAAAAAATTGGGGTAGAAGGTATACCCAGTTCTTTTGAGGAGTATTCTTGTAAGGTAAAATACTTATACTCTAAATGTTTTCTGTAAGGGGGAAAATAGCTAGAACTGTGTATTTGTTTTTCTTTAAAACACACACACACATACAACAAAATCATTTTGCGGTTATTACAGAGGATGGCTAATTGTAGGGTTAGCCCAAAGCAGGTTTTGATGTACTTTGCAAACATTAGCTAGCTGCTAAAAGTCTCTTTTACTTCCCTTTAAAAGAAATAAAAGAGATGTTTAATGGGAAGAAGTGATTACATGTAAAAAGTTGTGTTCATTTATTTATTTTGGAGGGGAAGTAACAATAATGATGGTTGATTGATTTTTACAAAATTACCCAAGGTCACTCGTGGGACATACTCAGCTTTCATGAACAATCATAACAAACAATGTAAGGGTCACAGCCAAAGGCTGATTTCAGCCCTGCTCTTTATTTCAGCTTCAGAAATGGGGTTGAGCTCTATAAAGTGGAGAAATAAAGTCCTCCCACTGCCCTCCCATACTCAAATAACTATCCTTTAAAGCAGCCTGCTGTATACTTGACTTAAGCTAATAAAGTGTGAGGATGAAAACACTTGGGGCCTTGGCAGAGAGACAGATTAAGTATAAACTTTCCGCTCTTCCACACCAAGAAACTTTCGCCTTGGTTATCACATATCAACCAAAATTAGCTGAATTCCGCATCAAACTCTCTTCCTTTATTTACCTAGATTTCTTATACGTACCTGCCACTGATAAAGTAAGGAGGGAAGGCTTTTTAGCAGGGAAGAGCGATTATTGCATTAATTAATTAGTCCTATTTATAGTACTCTTGACAACACTAATCATTCATGTTTTGGGGCTGAGCTTTTCTCCCTTCATTAGTGTCATAATTAGTTCCTGTCAGTAAATGACATTTTCAAATTTCTACCAGTTTGCTTCAGTGTATTTAATATTTTGCTTGATGGTATAAGGGACAAAACCCAGGTTATAAATGTACCCACTAATCCTTGTAATCTGCCTTTTCTGCCAGATTATCTGCCTTTTGCCAAATCCTTTTCGGAATGAGGCGAGGTATAGCTACATGAACAAAATTAAAATAAACCACATATAAACAAGCCATAGGCAAAGTTACTTAGGTTAACACGTGCCTTTCCTTAAAAGTAACTATGATACATAATGAAATTAATGAAATAATTAATGGAAATTAATTTCCTAATTAATGAAAAAGCTACTTAGGAGGGTTTGCAACGTGGATAGAGCGTGAGTGCCTCTGTCAGGTGGTCCTGGTTCTAATGCTCGCTCTGCCTCCCCCAGCTCACTGTCTGCTCTGAAATACAGAGCATGACATCGACCTCCTGGGCTTGTTTGGAAGGTTGTTTCAAACAACATAGCTAAAGGTACTGGCATATGGTAGGTGCTTAATACATGTCAGCTCCCTTGCTTTCCCCATAATCTTGTTTGAATTCCTGACTGTGCAGGTAATCCCTTCCTCAAGTGGTATTCAAAGTTCCCTGCAGGGTAGGTGGTGGTATTCAAAGTTCCCTGCAGGGTAGGTGATGGCCGGAGAACATGAGGTCCCTGTCTCCATCAGTGTCAAATGCACACTCGACAGCATCTTTGCAGATGCAGATGCCAAATGTTCTAGAGCTGGAAGGAGCCTCAGCGAACGAACGATTCTGTTCTGCACGTTGCCAAGGGGCAAACAGACCATCCCTCAGCAGTGAGTGGGACAGATTTGGAAACTAAGTAGTCCGAGGCCCAGCAATTTTGTGAGACTTACTGAGGGTAATTCAGAGGTCAGTAGCAGAGGGGACAGGAACCTGATCCAATATCCTGTCTCCATCACTGGTTCATCTCGGTTCAGATTCAGATTTCCTGACTGTTCATAATGGTGGGACCCATTGCCCAACCCACGGTCCACCAGTTGAAGATAATTAGTTGGGACATTAATGACACATGGCTGTGAGTGAAAAAGTTCTAGTGAACTCAAGAAGGTGGCCTGTACCACAGGTCACATTTCTTCCTTCTTGTTCACAGCAGGATGCGTGATATGATTGCATTTCTAATGATCATTCTTGTCATCGTGATGACAGTGGAAGGGAAAATTAAGGTCAGAATTGCCAGTAAGCCCTTTGGAAGTCTGGTAAGCAGTGTGGTGCCACTCAAGCATCAAGCCTCTAGGTCACCAAAGGAGAGTTGCTTCTTGGGTCGATTACCTTAGACTGTGATCTCTACGCCATATTTGAAAAGGGACGTCAGGGCAACGGAGGGTGAGGTGTTGGAAGAAGGTGGTCTAGTAGGGCTATTACACCACTGCATTAAGTGTCTACTAGGTCAGACCCAGGACCAGAGATCTACAAGCATCATTTCAAGAAATCTCACCACAAATCTCTGAGGGAAGAGTTCTAGCCATGGACAATTTATAGATGGTGAAACTGGATACCCACGGGGGTGTGTTGTTCTAAAATGTGGCTGAAAGGAAAGAGCACTTTAAGAGGTTGAATCCAAGTAAACACTCTGTGACTGTTATTGATGGTGTGTGGCTCGGGCTTTAGGATCAAAGATAAAGGAGCCAAGGAAAGCTGAAGAGAATGTTAGAACAGAAGGTCGGGGAGGAGTGGCCTCCATCTGTATTGGTCACTATCTCTGTACTAAGATGGAGATAACAGAAACGACTAAAAGCATCTTGGCCTTTTTCTTCACTCCGTCTCATTCCTCCAGCATGTGTTTAAGTACAAAACAACAATCCAGCGCAAGGACTTGGTACCTTGGATTCAGGACTACGTTTGGCAGATGGAGTCTCTGCTCCTCACTGGCCCTCACCATGACCCTCCTCCTGCCTGTGGAATCTGCCTTTTGAGCCACTTCTGCCACTTGCCTCCCCTGCATTCTGGGCTTACCTTTAGCTCATTGAGACAATGTGTGGACTTACAGATATCCTTTCTGAGAAAATGGGAGTGACTATGTGTGTGTGTGTATGTGTGTGTGTGTGTGTGTGTCTATAAGGAAATTCAGGTACTTAAAACAGATACTCTAAAAGGATATAACCATTTATTCATTTACTCAGCAATTATATATTGAGTGCCAACCTTCTCCCAGTCACTGTTCTAGACACTGGGAATGTAGAAGTGGACAAGGCAGATAAGTGCCCTCATGAAGCATGCATTCCTGGGGGGCGGGAGGGCAGACAGTAAACATGTAAATATATGGTATGTCTGATGCTAAGCATTATGAAGGAAAATATACATGGGTAAGGGGCCAAGGCATGCTATTTTCTCCAGCCTGGGGAGGGAGATTTGCTTGCTCCACATTTCCTTTTGAAGCCTGGGTGCATGACTCAGTGGATGGTAGGATAAGACACCATGTTTGACAGTCCCACTCAATTCTATTCAGTGGAGCAGAACAGTTCCTTGTGGAAATTAGTGTCTATTGTCCAAAGAAAAGGATAATGGATGTGGGTCAGCTAAAGTGCTAAAAATTTCATAGTGCCTCCTAATTACACTTCCTTTTACTGTAATTCTTATAATTTTGGCATATTTTCTTCGATTCCTATTTCCCATTTACTGTTTCCCAGTTTTTTTAAACTTAATTTTCTAAGCTGCTGTTACATGGTAAAAACGGTGACCTTCTCGTTTCTTATTTAACCAGTCCTAAACTTGTAGGCATTTAGGTTACTGTCATTAAAAATGCTGTAAATGAAGCTGCTGTGAGCTGTGATAGCTATCCTAAGCTAGGTTAGTAATACGGTGCTTCTGCTCCTGGGTGTCTGATCCACTCAGCTGTGCTTCTAGAAGAGCAGGCAACATAAAATGAGTCTAAATTTCAGCAGAAGTACCTAAACGAAGAGGATTTCATCAGACATTGGAACTGTCAAAAGGAAGTGAGGCTCATTCTCCCAGAGACTGACTGTCTTCTCTTTGGCTATTAGGAGGAAAGCTGATTTTCCTGGACCCAGGACCCGTGGAGCTCAGAGCGCACTCCATCCTTGTTTCTGATGGTGGAGAGCTCAGGATTGGATCCGAGGACAAGCCCTTCCAAGGCAAAGCTCAGATCAAACTCTACGGGAGTTCCCACTCTACCCCCTTCTTTCCGTATGGAGTCAAGTTCCTGGCTGTGAGGAATGGAACTCTTTCCCTGCATGGTGAGTGAGGCAGTTGACCAGAGGAACTGAGGCAGAGCTGTGTGTGTCTAGCCAAGGTGCAGACAATGGGGAAAATGATAAAACTACTTCCATCTCTTTGGCTGTTAGTCGCAGAGGCAACAAAGTCAATTAGAGCATGAGCCCTGCTTCCTTAAATAAGAAATATTAACTGTGATGATACTCATGGCAGAGTGTACTGTGGTTCTCAGTCATTTGCCCCCCTTTCTGTCACCTCTGCCCACTGCCAGGTGACTTTCAGTGCCTCCCCGTGGGTGGACCATACTTCCCTGTCCCACTGAGAGTGGGCTTAGCCTTGGACTTGCTTTGGTCAATGGAATGTGAGCAGAAATGATGTCCTGCATGGCCAAGCAGAAGTTTTGAGAGCCATTGTGATACTTTGGTCATTTTTCTCTTTTCCTTCTGCTTGAGAATAGCCCATCCCCCATAGGGATAGGGGCAGCTCCTTAAGCTTGGGCAGAGCTGCATACTGCTCCTATGTATGTGTGTGACGAATAAACCTTTGTTGTCATGAACCACTGAGATTTGTGTTTGCAACTGCAGTTTAACCTAGTGAAAACTGACCAATATCGTTACTTACTGTTACTTAGCCTACACGCATGGCTGTGTACACTGGTGGCAGCCCAAAGCAGAGACAACTTCACTTTGTTGTTGTTGTTGCTGTTTTCACCCCCCTGGGAACAGGGTTCAGTTAGAGTTCTACCTAGAATTTTGTTACAGGTGGGTTGGTGTTTATGGATTCCTGGGAAAAAATAGGAATTAGACTATAATGTGTTTCTGCTACAATTTCGTTTGCCTTTTGATAACTTGATCCCACTTTGCAAAATGGACATTTTTATTTTCCTTGCGATTCAGGAAATTACTAAATGTGCCAGGATAATCCTTAGTATCAACTAGAAAATGTAAGTATAACATGATGAGCTTGGAGTGTCTTTCAGTGGATGCTTATATACATTTGATTACATAACACGAGCCAAAGTCAGATCAAAAATGTGGGCACCAGACAGTAGCCCGATCTCCAGAAAATGTGACATTCTGTACATTGGAATTTCTGTGCTGACCCTGCCACCTATCACACACTAGTTATTCTAGGCATGGCATGCAGCTATGCTGAGGAGTCACCCTTCTTGCTCCATTAAGGCTCTGTCCATCACAAATTGTGGCCCTCAATCATTGTCTACTAAAAGCCCTCTTTTGCCTTTTTTGGCTTACTGTGAGAGGAAGTGAGATCTTATCATCAAGCATTTCTTAAGTGTTGACCATGGACCAGCCAGAGTGATACACACTGGGGATAAATTTTGTAAGGATTAAAAAACCCACAATTATCTAGACAGAAATTCAAAATACCTACAATATTGATTCTTGTATTCTACTTCTAAGGAGGACCTTTTTCTTCCTGTATTCCTCAGCAAGCACTTATATCGATCTTGTAGCCCAGGATCCATGAGGGGCTTCTGTCTATTCACAGGTCAGCAATGGTCTTCAAGTGTTTGCTATAGTCTAACAGCCAGTTAGGTCACCAACCCAATGTGCTGCTGTTTACCATTGAGAAAACACAGCTGGAGAACAAGAGGGCACAGATCAGTGTTTCAACCAGCTCGTAGACCATCTGAAGAATCCTGAAGCTTAACAGGGATCCTCTGGTTTGAGAGCCACTGTCCTATAAGACGAAGATGGCACAACTCTTGCTCGAAATGGAAATTCACCTGAAGAAGAATGAAACTCTCCTAATTCTTTTACTCAGCTTCTTTCATTCCAGCCCCTTTTTTTTCTCTCACATTCTATTATGAAGGATCAGCAAAAGAGTACACAAATATACCTTTATGTGCTTGTATTGTAAATGTACCCTGTGCTCCTAACCTTTGTGTTTTAACAGATGTCAAGTTAAGAAAATCCCTAGGACCACTGCTTATAATTAAGATGGGGCAATTAAAGCAAAGTAGATACTTCTAATGTGTTTTGAGAATTCTGGAAGTTACAAGTGTTGCTACTTTATCCTGGTGATGTTACTGGATACTGAGAGTGCAGACACCTCCCTCCCCTGCTTCCCTCATTTCTGTCTTCTCCCCTCCTCCTCCTCTCCCAACACTCTTCCTCTCCTCTTTTTCCCTCTCCTTCCTCTTCCTCCACCTCTCCTTTCCTGTATTCCCAGGACTAGGGTGTCATTAATGGCTGTTTTACCCATTTCTCCACAGCCCTGTCAATATAGGCCTGAGTAGAATCTCTCATGAACCACAGAGCTTGCACATTGAACACAGGCGAAATCAAGCTGTTTTTCTCATTGAGGTGATGCTGCCACATCTCATCCATTTGAAAGAAATAGTATGTAGGAAAGAGCTTAGCCACTGGGTGAGAGGGTTTCCCTTCTGCCTCCTCTGGCAGAGAATCCCGGTCACAGCCTGCGGTCCGTCAATCCTCTCCCTTCTCTCTCCCTCACCACCTGAGGTCTCAAACAGACTTCCCCTCTGGCGGCGTGGTGGTGTATCACGGTTAAAATCGTTACATAATTTCACTGGCCTTTTCCCAGGGCCAGAGGTGGGTCTGGTGACACTGGGGCTTTAGGGAAAAACTAATTTTCTTTTGCTGTCAAGTATGCAAAACAGTGAGCAACTTGATTCACTGCTTTGCCCCCAGAAGGTCCCTAAAGACCCAACATTCACTCAACTTCCCAGGATGCTGTAGGGAGCAGATTCACCAACTTTAGTGCATGGAAGACTCTTCTCAGGAAGATTTTAAAAATAGAGGTTTCTGGACCTCACTTCCAGAATCTGACTCGGTGGGCTTGGCATGGGCCCAGGAATGTGCATTTCAATGGAACCCTCAGGTGATTTGATTCAGGGGGCCCACTGACTACACGTGGAGAAACGCTGTTTTTAGTGGTTTATATAAGTTTTGGAGTCAGAAATCAGTCCAGTTCTGCCATTCATCAACTAAGACCTTGGGCAAATCAATCTCTATAAAACCAGGAAAACATAGAGTTCCCACCTCATAGATTTACTGCTTGTGAACTGCTCCAAAGTATCTGGCACACGGTTATCACTCCAGCACTGTTAGTTATGGCTATTCTCATGATATTTTTCCCCCAAAGCAGTGAGTCCCCTGTGCCTATGATCTCATAGTTTCTTTCAGGGGTGAGGGATGGAGGGACTTCTATTTGGCACGGGTCCATCTCTGTCTGGAGATTTTTCTCCTTATTCATGTTCTTGTCTACCTCTTCATCACAGCAAGAGAGAGGTTTTAGCTTTGGAGGTCGTGAAGGAACGACGTTCCTCTTTTTCTGGGTTTGGGAGTGGATGGGGCAGGCCGGGTTCTGAATCTGTGGTGGAGATTAGATGGCTTAGTAAGTTGTCAGCTGCACACTTTGCTATGTTAATATGACGAAAGGGTTGCAGATTCTTCATCAGTGTGGGGTGTGGGGGGCTGTTTTCAATGAGGAAATTTCACTCTTGCTTTTTGCTCCCCACCCTCGGTCTGCCAATACAGGTTCACCACCCCAGACCGAGTGCCAATCACATGTCACTTTCGAGGGGGTCGCTGTCAGCTTGGGCAAGTTGAATTTTTGACAATCTAATTACGGCCCTTGCTTCCACAGTGGGAGTCTGAACAGGATGGTGGGGCTTTTATTGATTGTTCAGAAGGGAAATTTATCAATGTCTCTCACTTCATTTCCAGTTCCTCCCTGAGAAATTTGGCTGACAGTTTCTTAGGAGAAAAAGCCGTCTTCTGGCCTTGAACGGACTTCTGTCTTTGTCCTTTTCAAGAAATTACAAGATCAGGCATTAAATATAAATGGAAGTTTCTGGGAAAAGCGAGAATGTGGGAACATGGTTGAGGAAAACACTAGTATAATGTTATGAACAGGAGACTTTTGTAGGAATAAATAGGAAAAAAGGAGTTTAAATAAGCAGGTTTAAATACAGTTTGCTTCCCTTCTCAAATATCTGTATGTAAACTCCATGCTTTTTATGAGTACTGTCTATGGACACTCATATTCTGTTGCTAAAGGGTATCAGGCTGTCTGGAAACACAATATTGTGTGCATGGAGTTGATATGTGTGTCCTGGGCAGTGGTTTTCCTACCAGGCTCCACAAAATCTGAATGTTTCCTGGGGGAACTTCAGGAGTTCTGCCAACAATGAAGTATTTGAGGATCAAGCTGTAAAGGTTTATATTGCTCAAGTAATTGCTTCACTGCTTTTATCTCTAGCTTAAATTCGTGTTAAAGTAATATTTCATTGGAAGAAAGAGTTCTTTTGCTAAAATAGTGACTAAAAATGACTCAAGTAGCCCATCTTTTTTTCTTTTTCTTTTTTTAATTGAAATGTAGTTGATTTACAATGCTGTGTTAATTTCTGCTGTACAGTGATTCACCATATATATGTGTGTGTGTGTATATATATATATTCACATACACACACACACACATTCTTTTTGTATATTCTTTTCCATTATGGTTTATCATAGGATATTGAATATAGTTCCCTGTGCTATACAGTAGGACCTTGTTGTTTATCCATCCTATATATAATAGCTTACATCCCTCCTACACTGTTGGTGGGAATGTAAGTTGGTGCAGCCACTATGGAAAACAGTATGGAGGTTCCTCAGAAAACTAAAAATAGAATTACCATATGATCCATCCTTCTTATTTTGTGGTCTCTGGGTGCTGGGGCAGGTAGAAGAAGTGAGGCGGGTGCTGGGCAGGTAGAAGAGGTGAGACGGGTGCTGGGCTAGTGGAAGAGGTGAGACGGGTGCTGGGCAGGTAGAAGAGGTGAGGCAGGTGCTGGGCAAGTGGAAGAGGTGAGACGGGTGCTGGGCAGGTAGAAGAGGTGAGGCAGGTGCTGGGCAAGTGGAAGAGGTGAGGCCGGTGCTGGGCAGGTAGAAAGATGAGAAGGTTGGCCAGCCTTTTACTGAACCATGCAGTTGTATCCTCTGCTGGGCATTGCTGCCTCTCTGGATAATACTGGCTGACTGCTGATTCTCTGTCCTCGACCACTGGAGTCCTGTAGGAAATCTTCCCACTGTTTTCCAGTGTGGAAGCCCCACCTGGGTTTGCAGTCCCCTTAGCTTCCACCAGAAATTTGGCTCAAGTCAAGCTACATTCCCCAGAATCCACTTGATCCAGAGGAAACTTACAAATCTTTAGACACCAGAGATGTTCCTCTCAGCACCCTTTCCTCTGTTCTCTCTCTAAGTCTCTTCTCCCCTGCTCAGATAAGCATGGGTAGCCCACACATATGCTGCATATGCAGACATCCAACCTGGGAAAAAGAAGCCAGTCTCCTTTTCTTGCAGGCAACTGTATGACTGGGCTACTTTTGAAGCCCTTTTTCTTTGCTTAAGTGGAGAGAAGTAGCCTCAGATCTCCCTGTATGGGAAGGAGAGGAAAAGGCCATGGCTGTTCACTGAGGCTAATGACTCACCCCCACCTCTGAGAACTTCTTTGGATTTCCTCTCTTGGTTGATCATGTAGCTGGGGGCTGGGGTCTGTCCAGGCGTGGCTCAGATGGTGGAGTTAGATTAGCCTCCTTTAAATAAGCCCCAAGGAAATGTCTGCTCCCTGTCTGTTTATGGCTCACATACAATGTGGGTGCTTATCTTCTTTTGTCCCTGGCCTGGGTCCTCTTGGTGGGTTTGGGGGACTAGAAGTCTGTGCTCAACAGTTTGCTGCACATGTGAAAGGATGCTGCAAAAGGATATTAGGTTGTTAGGGAAGGCAGCTGTTGTGAGTGTGTGTGTGCGTTTTATTTGATTTAGGGGTGGGAAGAAAGTAAGATCAAAGCGAAAGGAGAAATAGAGGAAGAAGGATGAGAAAAATTAAAAACCTATTCGTTGCTTTCTGTAATCTTAAATTCAAACACACTTCAGTCCAGCACGGCCGTTCTGGTCACTTGGTATGTTGTGGCAGATGGTAATTACTCAGTCAAGTTAATGCTGGTGAGCGTGGTTCCGGTGGACTTGGAACCCTCAGCATGTAGGATGGCCAGTGACTAATGACTGGTTCTCTATTCAGAGCACATGAGGATTGGTCCTTAACTATGTGTCTCTGAAAATATAACCAACACCACCAACAAAAGTGAGGCAGAAATTTTCTCTGTTGCCTAACAAGGCTTCAAAAAAAATCCAAAATACCACTATTCTTTATGTGCAATAGCAGAAACATATCTGGTAAAATCTCATTGATTCTTAACTGAGATAACTTACAATTTGTAACTGCTTGATCTGGACAAGAGTGACCTTGGAACAATGGATTAGAAAGGGTTCCTTCCATTAAGAGTATAAAGCACACCTTAAAGAACTCATTTAAACACTTTAAAGTGAAAATGCTGTTTTTAAGGTCCTTAGCATTTTAGGTGTTTACACGTAAATGTATAATGCTAATTAGAAATGAGTTCTAGCTATCCGATAATCCAAGTACAGCAGGAATCCCACTTAGAAACACATTATAAGGTACTTTAAGTTTCTATATATACCTGAACATCTTGGCATTCGTCAGGTCTTTTTTGGTGGCAAGTGACAGAAAACCCCATTCGAACAAAAAATAAGGGCACTTATTGCCTCATATAACTAAAACAACTGGAGGCACAGCTGAGTCCAGGTGCTTCGATGAAGTCATTAGGCCTTTGTTTCTCTGCAGCTCTAGGTTCTGCTTTCTCCTGAGCTGGCTTCCTTTTCCAATCTGACTCCTAGAGGTAGAAATAGGCCCCTGTGGCTACAGATGAAATAAGGGCTCTTTTCCAATGACTATATCTGAGCAAATTCCAACATTTCCCCTCATCAAAATTTCACACCCCCTTTGTTTTTCCCGTTTGGCTTTTAACACTGTCAAAATATAACATATTATTAATATATTAATAATATATAATAATAATATTATGACATATTATATAATATATAATAATAATATTATAACATATTATATATAGTTTATTTGTGATATTTATTGTACTTATTCTAGTGTTTTCCCTAGTAGAATGTATGCATCATGAGGGCAGGGATTTTCCTGTTTTGTTTTGTTTTGTTTTTTATTGACAATATCCTAATCCCTACAACAGTGGCTGGACTCATAGTAGGCTTTCAAGAAGTATACGTTGTGTGAATAACTGAATGAAAAGCTTAAGCAGAAGACTCAGGATTAACTTTGACCCTGTTTGGGTCATAAGCCCATCACTGAAGCTGCTACCGTGGCTGGGAAAGTGGTGCTCTTTCTGGCTGGGATGGAGCAAGTGTATGATTGACCCCCCAGAACTACATGGTCTGAGACTGAGAGAGGATGATTCCTTAAAATTAGAGGTGTGTTATCTAACCAGAATAAGAGAATGAGCAAGTAAAAACAATAGCTTGTCTACTTTTAAAATATTTGACAATCTGACATTTTTACTACTTTCACTAATTTGGAATTGAAAATTAATAAAACTTTACTGGATATTTCAAACCTGTTTAGTTTGGCTAGGAAAATAAGAAAAATTCCAATCAATTACTTCACTAAGTAAAACCAAATTCACTATTGATAGAAACACAATTAATAGAAAATTTAGAATTAAAAATTCTAATGTCTAACAACATTGTGATATTTTCTAGATTCAATTATATGTAGAAAGTGTTATTGAAAGTATGAGGTTGATTTGTAAGATAGTTTTTAGTTAGGGGATTCAGGACCACATGGATCTTGATCTGGACTGGCCACTCTTGTAAATATGTATCAAGACATCCCGGGGAATGGCCAGCTAAGGCATCAATATTGCGTATTAGGGTTTGGCCCAAGCCAAAGAGAACCTCTCGTGAACAACGATGTATCATGTGACTAATTCTTGACTAAGCTATGAAGGGGATGGACAACGAGCTTGCGTTCCTTCCCTATCCCTAAGGCCACACAAGACACTGGGGACTTTGCCCTTGATGGAACACAAGTCCAGCATAGCCAGTCAGTCCAAGAAGAGAGGAGAACACACTTGCCCCAGTGCTCAGGGGAGAGCTGGTCTTGCCCACCTATTCCAGGCCTTTCTTGAATAGGAGGCAGAAACCAGGGAGCTGCCTCCTGGACCCTTTTCCCTATCCTTGAAAGGGGAGGAGAGTAAAAATAGAGACCTCCCCTTTGTTCGGCCTAGTGAATTTTCCATCCCCTGGGACTTAAAGGCAGAGTCATTGGCATGTTATAAATATTGGTAGTCTAGTAGCGTCTTTAGACCATATGAAAGATAAATTAGGAAGGTGTTTCTCAAATTAGAACAATGGATTTGTTTTAAAACCGTGAACTACTTCCTTCTAAAATTCTAACCGTTGATAGAATGAAGTAATGAAAATAGTACATAAGGCCTTAAATTTCCTATCTAAGCCCTTATAGTTCCAAAGGTTTTTCTGTACTTCCTTTTGGCAGTGTTAGTCATGAGTGAACAAGTCTCTGTATTAGTCAGGGTTCTCCAAATAAATAGAACCAATGTGATATCATATATATACGTATAGATAGATAGGTATATAGATAGATATAGATACAGATATACAGATATCACATTGGTTCTATTTATCCGGAGCACCCTGCCTACAGTGACTATACAGTGACTTATTCATTCACTAATTCACCTATTTATATACACATTAATATAGATATATATACATATGAAGAAACTTATTATAAGGAAATGGCTCATGTGATTATAGAGGCTGAGACCTAGGAGAGCTGATGTGTATGTAGCTGTAGCCTGAGTCCAAAGGCCTGAGAACCAGTGGAGTCCATGGTGTTAGTTGCAGTTCAAAAGCCAGCAGGCTTGAAACCAAAGAGCCAGAGTTTCAGTCCAAATCTGAAGCCTGGAAGAGACCAGTGTCTCAACTCAGCAGTTAGGCAGGAGTTCCAGCTCACTCAGGCTTTTTGTACTATTCAGGTCTTGAATGGATTACTGGATGAAGCCCACCCACATTAGAGAGGACACTCTGCTTTACTGCAGTCTATGGATTCACATGTTAATCTCATCCAGACACACCTTCCAGACATGCTAGAATAATGTTTGGCTAATTCTCTGGGTACCCCAAAGCCCAGTCAAGTTGACGCATCACCATTACTAAAGTGGATCCCATTTTCTATAACTGACCCTGTATCATATCTTAGACACATAATCCAGGAAGGTAGCAAGCCTCTTGTCTTGACACAAAACTTTCCAAGGGAGATCCATGTCTTCCTTTGAAGATTTCTGTAGTTTACTTTCTCCTTCTAGGTCATGAGGATCTTGACTGACACTCTGTATCTTCTCCAGATGAACTTGACCTTGCTCAGTCACAGAGCACTCACTCATCTTCCTCTGGATGAGCGTTAGGAGCGAGGACTCTGGAAGTAGGCTGCTTGGCTCCAAATGCCATCTCTACCTCTAACTGTCGGGTGGTCTTTGAAAAGGTCAACTCTTCAGTGTTTCAGTTTCCATGTACAAGTTGGAGAGATGATTCTAAAACATTTCTCATGGTGCTGTTAGGTGGTTTAAATGAAACAAAACATGTAAAGCACTTAGCACAAGGACAGGCATTGAGTAGTTACTCAGTAAGTATTATTATTATTATTATTAATTATATGCCTACAGTTTTGATTTGATGAAGCTGCCTCTCTATTCTAAGAAGGCTGGGATGGTTTTTGTTGCTTTTCAGTAATCTGTCATCTGGAAACATGGTTGTCATTCTTGATACCCCCATCTTTGTCGTTCCCCGTATTGTGTCCATCACTAGGTCTTGATTTTAATTCTTGGGTAACTCATTTACTTCTCTCCACTTCCATGACTATTACCTTAGTTCATGATGCTATAAACTTGTGCCTGGACTATTGTTTAAGCTTTCTAGTTTATCTTTTAGTTGCTATTTTCGTCCCTCTCCAATTCATTGTTTACCCTGGAGCCAGGGTGATCTTTTCACAGATCTGTTCACATCACGCCCCTGCTGAAAACCTTTAGTGGCTTCCTGCTGTCCCTGGGAAAAAGCCCAAAATTTCTAACATGGTTATAGCACCCTCTCTAACGTAGGTCTCTGCCTGCATCTCCTGCTGTGTTCTCCGACCCTCACTCCTCCCTCACTGCGGTGCATTTCAGTCTTAGTAACATTCTTTTAGCTTATTAAATGGTTAATGTAGTCTAGATTTTACATTTTTTACATTTTTGAGTACCAAAAGAAATTCAGCTTTGTTAAGTAAATGGAATGCTCCATAGGCAGGAGCATGTGATTTTTCCTTCAAAGAGAATTCTTCCACATGTATCATCAAAGCAATATTATTAATAGTATTGCTTTCAGCCTGGTCCTGAAGAAGGAGTATCACTGGATTGGGCATTATATTCAGTATTTGTTAAAATTGGATTTTTACCAAGATCCTGGCACTTTATAATTTTCAAAGCTGCTTCCCATTCTTTCCTCTCATTTAACTTTCACAACAACTCTGTGAAGTAGGAACGACTGGGATTGTTACTTTCATCTCAGAGATGATGAAACTGGAGCCCGGAAGGGGAGTTAACTAGTATTCACTGCATCCTCTTCATAGGCTTATGACGCACATGAGCTTTCTGTTATTTTGCATACACATAGGTGGTGTTTACCTGTGGCAGAAAGATAAACAGAAGATACTCCTTCCAGGTTTCTGGAGCATTCTTCCTAATTTTAATTTTTTCAGGTTATTTTGGGATTCTAAGTAGGGCTTTGTTCCTTTTGGCTCCCTTTGTAATATTCTTGATAGGGATACAAAGAACCTGCTTCTTCCCCAGTTTGTTTCTTATGTTCAGTATTTTTTATGGCATTTTCTGATTTCTATAGTGGCAAATCTACAGATATCTTCTTTTATGGCTTCTGCCTTTGATTTCATGTTTGGAAAATTCTCACCTGTACAAAGACTATATAAAAATTTTTCTATTTGTTTCCTGGTACTGTTATTGGATTTTTTTTTTTTTTCACATTAGTGTCTTTAATCTAGGGTCAGCAAACGATGGCCCATGGGACAAATCTGGCCCACTGCCTATTTTTTTTTTTTTTTTAATTAATTTATTTATTTATATTTTATTTTTGGCTGTGTTGGGTCTTCGTTTCTGTGCGAGGGCTTTCTCCAGTTGTGGCGAGCGGGGGCCACTCTTCATCGCGGTGCGCGGGCCTCTCACCGTCGCGGAGCACAGGCTCCAGACGCGCCCACTGCCTATTTTTGCAAACAAAATTTTACTGAAGCACAGCCATGCCCATGTGTTTAGGTATTATCTATGCCTGCTTCCTGCTGCCATGGCAGAGCTGAGTTGCAACAGAGACAACCTGGCCTGCAGACCAAAAACCTATTCATCGTTTGGCCCTTTGTAGAAAATGTTTGCCAACCCCTTCTTTAGTCCATCTAGAATTTATTTTGATATAGTGTATAAGTTAGTTATTTAATTTTTTTTCCAAATGGTTGGTCAATTTTCTCAACACTATTGATGCAACAGTGCAATTATGGTATGCTGAAAAATGGCCTCCAAATATGTTTACACCCCAATTCCTGGAACCCATGAAGGTTTGGCAAAAGAGACTTTGCAGGTGTGATTAAGTTAAAGATTTTAAAACTGGGAGATTATCCTGGATAATTCAGATGGGCCCGATGTAATCACATTGGTCCTTATCAGAGGGACACAGGAGGAGTCAGAGGAGAAGGAGACGTAATGGTGGAAGCAGAGAGAGGAGTGATGTGTTTGAAGATGAAGGAGGGGCCACAAGCCACAAGCCTCAAGCCAAGGGATACAGGTGGCCACTAGAAGCTGAAAAAGACGAGGAAACAGATTTTCTTCTCAGAGCCTCTAGAAGGAAGCAGCCCTGTCGACACCTTGATTTTAGCTCAGTGAATCCAATGTTAGAATTCGAACATCTGGAACCATGAGACAGTACATTTGCATTGTTTTTTTGAGACACTAATTTTGTGGTAATTTGTTATAGCGGCAATAGGAAACGAATACATTTCCCTGGGAATTTTAAATGTTACCTTTATCAGACACTAAATTCTTATTTGATACAGGTACAGATTAATGTCTTTTATAAATAAAGAGCTTTTTAGAACAAATTTAAAATCTGGCGATGGGTGTGAATAGACATATCAGTATAATTAATGCAAATGACCAACATGAATGCATGTGGAGAGGGCTTGGGTTATCCTGTGCTCACAGGGAGGGAGAGATTCTTTTTTATTCTAATGAGTTTTCTCCAATCTTCGCCTCATTAGTAATTACAGAAATGCAAATTAAAACAAAAGTGATTTTTTTCCCCTTAACCATCAACTTCACCAATATTAAAAAAAGTAGTAGAAAGTCTGAGGAATGGGCGTTCGTTCACATATACTGATAATGTGTATAGAGTATGTTCAGTCTTTCTGTAAGGCAATTTGGTAATAATATCAAAAGGTTAAAACTAGGCATATGCCTTGATATGGCAGTGTCACTTTTAGGAATTTATACTAGTGAGATGATCATGAGTATGCATAAAAATTACGCTCAAGAATGTTTACATCTGCACTGTTTATGAAAGAAAAATATTGAGAAAAAACTGAATATGAAGAAATAATGGATTAGTATATAAAATACAGATTTTTAAAGTGGGATACTATGATGCTATAATGTTATTAAATAGTATATAATACAATTGAAAAATGTTCCTTCTCCATTAAGTAAAGAAAATTTCACAAAATGGTATGTACAGAATTATAGCATTTTTGTTTGTATGTATATGAAATGTTGTCAACATATGAATACAGGAAAAGAAGGACAGAAAAGACATATATTAATCTGTTGTAATAAGATCATGGATGCCTTTATTGTCTTCTTTTGCTTTTCTATATTTTTATTTTAAACATTATACATTTGTTGCCTTTCTAAAAGAAATTATGTTATTAAAAAATAGCTCTTTCCTCACTGTCACCTCCACTCCACAGCATAATCCATAGCAATGATTATCAAAAGAGTTGTCTATCTGGTCAGAAATATGTCTGAGTTTTTATCTTTTTTTTTGACAATGAATAGAAGTGGATGTTAAAGATACTCTACAGAAGTCTTTATCTCTGACCAAGTGGATCTTGCCCCTCTAACTAACGAACTTTCCGCACAGTTCTATAGGGCCTAAGAATGGCATTTGTTGAACTGGCCTGAAATTCACACAGGAGCTAGGAACAGCATTCCAGATGTTTCCACTTATCTCACAATATATGATTTCCTTGGTGTTTTGAACTTTATCCTTTGATTCTTCTCACTTTTAAATCATAGTAGCAACAGTAAAGCTCAGATTGGTTAAAATAAAAAGTTAGCCTTTCTTTCATACCTCTAGAAAAGGCCTTCAATTGTAGTAGGGCTCATTGCACCATCCAAATAACCTTGGTTAGCCTTGGTCTAAACCTTTGTGCCAAAAGAATGGCAGACTTCTTAGCACTGGGGACAGATGCGGTACCCAGGTCTTTCATTGCAGGGCAGAAATGTTTGCTGAGCAGCTATGTATGGAGCCAGCTGATCTGCACATTTAGAGAACGGCTCCATCAGTACCGCTGGAGATTGACCAGTAAGGATGCAGGAGGTTCGCAGTGCACACACAGAGCCAATCTCATACAGGATTCCCCCGCCAGGGTTTGTCTTCATCCAAGGGAGAAATCACAGCGAGTGATTCTCAAGGGCAGAGGGAAATGATGCAGGCAAAATGCCTCCATTCCATCTCTTTGGTTTGCCAGATAGTCTTGTATTAATGCTAATGTCACAGTCTTCTCTTCTAAAGTATAGTAAATTGGATCACCTCCGATTCACAAATGGTTTGAGTGCAAAGAATTCCCGTCTAAGTTGGTTGTTTGCAACTTGGAATACATTTGTTTAAAGATGGTTGGGATTAACATATACGCACTACTATATATAAAATAGATAAACAACAAGGACCTACTGTATAGCATAGGGAACTATACTCAATATTTTGTAATAACCTATAAGGGTAAAGAATCTGAAAAAGAATAGATATATATGTATAACTGAATCACTGTGCTGCACACCTGAAACTAAAACAATATTGTAAATCAACTATACTTCAATTTAAAAAAAGAAATGCTGATAATCCTGTGGTTAAGGGCCTATGTGAGCCCTCAAAAGTGTGTTTTACTTTTCTGTCTAATGCTAAGGGGAATATAGCAGCTGACCTCTGTGTATACGAATAATTGTGTGGGGAAGCAGGTCCATTTTCAACATGGGATGTCAGAGACACATCTCTCTGGGTTCTCATCCCATTTGGACTCTACTATATCAGTCTTTTCTTGTTGAGTACTAGTGACAGAGGGTGCTAAGTCCCTCTGCCCTGAGAGTGGCTTCTGTGGCCCAGAGGTGACACGATGGCCTGGCACAGTGTGGGTTCTGGGAGCAGAGAGAGCCAGCTTAGATGCGAGGTGGAGTAATCAGCAGTAGTCAGCCCTTTCCTAATTCCTCTGGTTACTTATAACCTTCTGCTGTTGTTAGGGGTAGTATATGATCAGAGAATCTGGGCCAGCTGCTGGCAGGGAGAGGGGAACTGAGAAACAGTAGAAAGCCAGGGTTTTCTCTCCACCCCTTTCCTCTCAAAGCTCATATCCTGCTACTCTACCTTCTATTGGCAGATGGATGAAATGAACAGTGGGAAACAAGGCTCAAGTACAAGAAATGCTGGGCAGATGCCCAGAGCTTAAAAATTACAAAAAAGAGCAAGGAGATGGGGGAGGAATGAGTCCTCAAGCAGGTGTATAGGGAACTAAAACTTTCCTTCCACTGCATTATTTTCTTTAATTATGGGTAAATGCATACCTTCAATTTTTTGGTTTTCTTCCTTCTTCTGATTCTCTTACATTCCTCTTCATCTGCCCAATCTTTGAATGACGATGTTCCCGTGGGCTTGGTCTTGAATATTCTTCATTTATAATACGTACTTTCTCTCAAGAAACCCCACTTATTCCCAGCGTTAACCTTTATGCACATATTTCTTTATATATTGAGCCTCAGACCTCTCTTCTGAGCTCCAGGCTCAACTTTTTACTTGGATATTCTCTTTAGTATCTAACATGTAACCTGTCTAAAATGGTCATCTAAAACCGAATATGTCTAAAACTGAATACTACTAGAATATAAACTACACGAGGGCAGGGATTTTTGACTGTTTTTCTCACTACTGTATTCCCAGTACCTAGAACAGCACATGGCACATAGCACACAGTAGGTGCTCAATAAATATTTATTGAATGGATTTGTTATCTTTTTCCCAAGATGTCCCTGTTGTCTACCGACTTGCATCAGCTCTGGATCTGTAAGGCATTATTAACCTCTTTCCCCTTACCTTTAGAGCCAATCACCCAGTCCTCTTGATTCCCCAAAAGGTACCTCAAATTTTTATACTCCTCTCCAGGTCCGCTGCCTTACTCTTATTCAGACCTCCAAAACTTCTTGTCTGATCTACTACATTAGCCTTCTACAAACTGCAGAAGGCTTCTACATACACCTCTTACTTTTATGCACTTTCTTGCAATCTACTCTTGATGCCACGTCCAGTGTGACACTAAAGCCATAAATTTGATCAAGTAACTATTTTGAATAAGGTTCAGTTCCTTTAAAGCAGGCCAAGAGGGTCCGGCATTATTTGTCCCAGCCACACCATGGCTTTGTATTCATCTGCTCCAGAAACCCCCATCTCCATTCAGTCCCTGGAGCACATCAAGCTCCCTCCTTCCCCGCTGGCTGGCTCCTACCCAGCTCAGGACATGACTCAGACTTTTCTCATTCTCCCCAGTGTGCAGTATATACAGTTTCTCTCTAAGGATTCTCTCCCCTCAGTTTGATATGTGAGCTTATGAACTTAAAATATTGCTGGTCTCACAACAGTATGATTCCTTAGTTGTCATGTGAAATATTTCTTTGGTGGTTTCCAAACCACTTTTGGAGTAAACTCTAAGCTCTTTGGGAGGGCCTGCGAGGTCCTTCCAGGGCAGGTCCTGCTCACCTTTCCAGGTGCATTCCCACTGACCCTCCTCAGGTCCCCATCCCTGCCATACACCTGCATTCTGGCCGTGCCACCTCTATGGCAGTTATTTGAGTGTGTCATGTTGGCCAACACCATTGTACACAGTGTTGCCTTTGCCTGGAGGGCTCTGCCCATTTTGTCCTCTGCTCCACCGTGGCTTATCCTTCAAGACCCAGCTCAGTTGTCACGTCTTCTGGGAAGCATTCCCAGAAACAACCCCTGCTTCTGTGTGAGGTGTTCCATGTCTCTTCACTGGCGGACCCTGGGTGTCCCTCTGTCTTAACACTTAACAGAGTGCGTTTGTGATATTTTTGTCTATTTCCTGTACTATTCATGGACCCCAGAGGGCAGTGACTCCGTTCCCTTTATGTCTGTCTTGCCAGTGCTTGACGGATGTTCATCTACACAAAAGAAAAGATAGCATTCATTGTTTTGCTATGGATAATGGTGAAGCTGCATGCAGAAATAAGGGGAAATAATTTACATATATTTGAGAAAAATACTTCTAGTTCTTTTGTGAATTTCTTTATATTTCTGTTGTGATGTGAACATGATTTTGATGAAATGATTCTTTCCTCCCTCTTTCCCTCCCTCCCCTCTCTGCCTTCCTTCCTCTCACTCTCTCCCTCTTCCCCCCCCTTTCCCCCTCCCCCTGCCCTTTACTGATTTGGAAAGGTCTTGGCAGTTATTCACTTGGAATAAATTGAACGATTGAAGTCCTACAAAACAAACAGAGGATAATTAGTGATTTTAAAGTGTGTTAACCCACAAAGATGATTTTCTTTCTCTCCATGACCATTTGGCAAGATGATTCTCTGGGCCTGTGTAATTATGGATGAATGGCACTGAAATGCTTGAATAACAATTTGTAGGAAATACAATTATGAGTAGAAGTCGTTAGTGGGAGTAAATTAGTAGTTTGTTGGTTAACAGGTCAAAGTTGAAAGCCCAAAGAGGTTAAACAGTGTATTAAATTACGAGTCAAGAGCATAATCTTGTTTCTTGTAAGCATATGCATAAATTACTGAGCTTTTTAAACTGTATTTTTATATGGTTTTTCTTTTTTCTTTTCTTTTCTTTTTTTTTTTATTTGTGGTACAGAAAGGAAGGGAGACACCCGAGCTGGGTTTCTGAAGAGTTCTGTGAAGTGAAATGACTCACATTTGAAATGTGTATGATGCTGTTTTCATCAGAGAAGTCGGTTGATCTACCTTGTATGGCTTTTAAATAGTATTTATAAAGTAAAGGATATAATGTTTTGAGTATCAAAGCTAATTGGGTACAGTTAATATACAGTTACTTCCAGAGGCTAGAATTCCATTAGGTGTCCAGTTCTTTGGTTCTGGATTCAGAAGAGCCAGTTTCAGAACTTGGCGCTGACATCTCCTACTGTGTGATTTTGTCCTGGAAGCGTTATTTTAGCTTCCTAATCTACACAGTCTGTTAAAAGGAAAACAAAACAAAGCAAAACCCAGAAAACCAACAGTTCTTACTTCAGAGTAACACTACTTAGCATAGGTTGGATTTATTCTAAATTCTCAATAATGTTTGTGTTGTTTTTCAGCTTTTTACATGCTGGATATCATATGCTCATTTAGGTATATATCTGATGAAGGTTTGTAAGTGATTGTCCATATGGCAATAGTCAGAATAATTTAAATCCCTATGAGTTGAATGCTAATCATGAACCCAGTTGACTGCTGTGTTAGAAATTGTGACATTTGTAAAGGAGACATGAGGCAGTGGCCCTGCATTCAAGGTGGGGCAAGAGACATATGTACTGTAATAATTACAGAATAACTTAGTATGAAATATATGGTGCTGACTATAGGTTGCATCACTCAAGTCTCCCCAGGCCTCCCTGAACACTCTCAGCCTGTGGATATTTCAATAGTGATAACCAAAGTATTCCTGCTCACCTCCCCCAACTCTCACAGATCCTCCAGCCCTTACCAACATCCCTGCCTGCTTGTTATAGGTGTTCTCATGGCAATTTCATCAGTTAGTCTATTTTCCTCTTATTTTGGTTTTCTTGGTCATTGTGCTCCCTTCAGGAAGGCAGCTGGGGGCTGCCCTGCTGCCCTTGCTTCGGGTACCTGCCATGATAATACTGAACACAGGGTGCCAAGGGTGCAGACTTTCATTGCTGCCCAGGTGGTCCAACCCTCAGGTGTGGGAGGGTTGTGCTCCATGATGGAACCAAAGGCAACCACTCTTGCCACTTGGGTTCCCACCTGACCATCTGGGTGCCAAAACTTTGGGATGCTTGCTTCTCCATGTTTCCATCATGATTTTCCTCCTTCAGTACATATTTATTGAACACTTATTATATAAAGGACACTGTGATATGCATTGGTACTATGATGGTGGGCAAATATAGGTATAACTTCTGCTGCCATGTTTAATAGGGGAGATGGAGAATGACAGTAATAGAGGCCAAACCACATGTGTTAAGTGCTAGAAAGGAGAGGGACACAGTGATATGACAGATTATAAATCAGGGTTTGACCTACTTTGGAGGTCTCAGAGGTTTCTCTGAAGGACCAAGTTGAACATCATTCTGAAGAATGAGGCAGAGTGAGTTGATGAAGGAATC
The DNA here is from genome assembly GCF_009873245.2 of Balaenoptera musculus. Lineage (NCBI taxonomy): Eukaryota > Metazoa > Chordata > Mammalia > Artiodactyla > Balaenopteridae > Balaenoptera > Balaenoptera musculus. The sequence goes on from NC_045795.1 coordinate 25,583,721, forward strand.
CCAGGCAGAGGAGCATCAGGTACAGAATCCATCTGGAGAGTTCCTTCAGGTTCTTTCCTCAGGTTCAGTCATGGGTCCATGAGAGAGAGCCCATGTCTGAGACAGACCCCGTACCATCTCTGTCATCCTTTCCTATCTGTTCCTTTGTGGAAACTTCTTCTCCCATGCAAAGCAACTCAGTCAAATGGCCCACAATCCAGCCAGACATGTGGCTTGCCTAGTCCCAGACGTACACTGACCTTTTACTCCATAAGAACCCCCTTACCACCGTGGTGTCTACAGGAGGCAGTGGATATCGGCATGGGCTGAAGTGCTCCCTGACCTCCAACAGAAGAGATGAGGCTTGAGCTGTTTTTAGGAGAGCAGATGAGGGGAAGAAAACTGGGCACCCGGTGGAAGGGATAGAACGGGCAAAGGGGTAGAGGTAGGAATGATCCTGTTAAATGAGAAGAAGTACAGTAAAGAGGCTTCCTGGAATGGAGAGTTTATTCAGGAGTCAGAGACCATACAGTGGAGTTTGATTAAGGAGACTCTTGAAAGTCAAGAAGGGAATTTGTGCCTTTGTTACTGAGTACTGTAGGCAGATACGGCAGGTTAATGAACAAAGAAGGGATGTAATTAAAAAAGAACAATGCATAATGGTCAGAAGAATAAAAGCTGTTTGCAGAGGGTCTAGCTCAGGTGATTATTAAATTTATTTTGACATTCTCCAGTTTGAGATGATGGTAACTCATCCAAATAGCCATATCTGCTATGTAGCTGCAAATATGAGGCTGGCACTCATGAAACACTCAGGTTGATGTTTTAGTCAGACATGTAGAGGTGTGTTGTTTTTGCAATGAGAGCGAATAAATTATGAGATAATTTTACTGCTTTCCAGAGGCTCTGTCAACATTTTAAAGGTCTTAAGTTTATGTTAATATTTAAAAATTCACTTCAAAGATTCTCTGTGATTTTTTCCCATTCATTCTGACTTGACTATTATTTATAAGAATGATTAGCTAAAAAATATCTTTGTTGTGCCTGTTCTTGGTTCTGCCACATGTAGCTGCTTGTTGATAGGTGCACAGCAGGTGTTTGTTGAGTATTATGAACCATTGATCACAGCGTTTAATAGAATTCTGTCATTGACAAACATTTTCTATGCATATTAGAGATTTTTCTGTGCAGACATTCAAGAACAGATCATAGAAATTCACATACATATGCATATACATCAAAATAGACTTTATTTCATTTATTGTTCCCAAAGGTTAAAACATACAAACCAGGAATAAAATTAAAATTATTTTCTTTTTGGGATGATTTATGTCTTAATTTTCACCTGCTCTATAATTAGAAATTTTGAACCCTGGGAATTTTTTTTAAGATAAAATTATTGCCCAAGTAAACTTCAGAAATGACATCATTAACCCAGAGACCTTCCTAAGCCTAGAACAACATTACTGGCACAATGCCCCCGCCACCCAACATAGACAAATAAATAAAGAGGGAAGTTTAAAATAATTTGAAAATGATTTATTGTTGCCCACCTCTGTAGTTAGAGATTCAAGTATTATTACTTTAGTGCAACAAGGGAAGACAGGAAGTTGCTGTGGGCTAGAGGTAAATTATGATCTGTTGCGAAGGAGGAAGGAAATGTGCTGAGGAAAGGAGGAGCTGGGAGTCAGCCTTTTGTTTTCTGAGGTATTGCTTCAGGTAATGGCTGGAAAAAAATCTTTGCCTTGACCCTTGCTGGAAAAGGCCAGAGTAAACTACGAGGCTGGTTAAGGAGCAGCATACTGGTTTGGGGAGGATCAGACGGCTGCCCTGAAGCCTAAAACAAACCAAGGTGTCTAGAGTCACACGTCCCCCCTTGTTCAGCTTTGCTGAGCCATCCTCTCCTGGATACACCTTGTCTTAGAGTATAAGGGGGTCACTTGATACCCTAAGACTTAGGACAACCATTCTGAGGGTAATTTTGACTTTTAACTCTACTGTTACTATTTGTACAGTGAGTTGAAGTCTTCAGTTTAGAAATACATGGTGAACCTCTATCTTGGAGAGTCTACTTGGAAGAAGAAAGAGGTGACCAATTTCATCCTCAAAACAGTGTGATGCAAGAAAGGAAGAGAGGAAGAGAGAAGACTAAAATATATTGAGGGTCTGTTATGTGGCAAGGTCCACGCTAGTTGTTTCACAGATATTTTCTCATCGAATCGTCCTAAACCCCCAGGAGGGAAGGCTTTGCTGCTTCTGCTTTGTAACTGAGGAAACTGAGACCAACCTTTAAGTATATCACCCAAAGAATCATAGTTAGACTATGGCAAGACTGTGATTCAACTGTAAAGTTAGTCTGACTCCAATTCCTGTGTTTTTCACCCCATATCGTTCTCTATCCTGGATTACTTTTATTGTCCCTGGGTGACAGACAAAAAAAACCCAATATCCAAAAAAGTGAAGGCATTGGTGCCTATTGAGCCTGAAGCTTGCTTTCCCAGATTCTTCTTTCACAGGATTTTTTTGGCTGAATAGCATCACGTTCATATTAAGTTTTAAAAATGTCTAAAGGCAAGTTTCCCTCGGATTTACTTTAGGTTCACTCCCAGAAGTAGTGGTCACCCATCTTCGAGCAGCTGCCTATGCCCGTGACACAGTGTTGGCTCTGGAAGATGCTGTGGACTGGCACACGGGGGATGAAGTCATTGTCATCAGTGGGATGGGTGCAGAAGGCGCCAAGCCCTTGGAAGAGATTGTCATTGTGGAGACTGCGCAGAATACAGACCTCCATCTGAGGTCGCCCTTGAGGTACTGCATGTCACCTTGGCTCCTTTTAGATGGAAGAAGATGAGGTCTTCACTGTGTTGGTGTCTGACATTTGTTTGTCTTTCAATAACGTAGTTTTACATGAAATAATAGTAGACATTTTGACAAGAAGATTACGAAGCATGAAACATTTGGAAGATTAAGACTTCTTAAATAAGTTTCTCTGGTAGGACTCTAGAACTTTTGTCTTGCAGTAGATGGTCAGTGCAATAGTCAGCATAGTTCCTAATTTTCACATACTTGTGATGATAGTTCACTCTTCTTTATATGAGTTTCTAAAGAAACAGAGCCCCAGATGGAGAATTAGGCTAATTTAGTGGCTTACTATTCCTAATAAGATTTGGAGTGATACCGGTCAGAATGGCCATCATCAAAAAATCTACAAACAATAAATGCTGGAGAGGGTGTGGAGCAAAGGGAACCCTCTTGCACTGTTGGTGGGAATGTAAATTGATACAGCCACTATGGAGAACAGTATGGAGGTTCCTTAAAAAACTAAAAATAGAACTACCATATGACCCAGCAATCCCACTACTGGGCGTATACCCAGAAAAAACCATAATTCAAAAAGAGTCATGTACTACAATGTTCATTGCAGCTGTATTTACAATAGCCAGGACATGGAAGCAACCTAAGTGTCCATCGACAGATGAATGGATAAAGAAGATGTGGCACATATATACAATGGAATATTACTCAGCCATAAAAAGAAATGAAATTGAGTTATTTGTAGTCAGGTGGATGGACCTAGAGTCTGTCATGCAGAACGAAGCAAGTCAGAAAGAGAAAAACAAATACTGTATGCTAACACGTATATATGGAAAAAAAAAAAAAAGGTTCTGATGAACCTAGGAGCAGGACAGGAATAAAGATGCAGATGTAGGGAATGGACTTGAGGACACAGGGAAGGAGAAGGGGAAGCTGGGACGAAGTGAGGGAGTAGCGTTGACATATATACACTACCAAATGTAAAATAGATAGCTAGTGGGAAGCAGCTCCATAGCACAAGGAGATCAGCTCGGTGCTTTGTGACCACCTAGAGGGGTGGGATAGGGAGGGTGGGAGGGAGACGCAAGAGGGAGGGGACATGGGGATATATGTATACATATAGCTGATTCACTTTGTTATACAGCAGGAACTAACACACCATTGTAAAGCAGTTATACTCCAATAATGATGTTAAAAAAGAATAATGCAACAACAAAGATTTTGGGTGATATCTTCAGATGTGTCATTTTCTTTTTCTTTGTTTCAGATATTCTCACAACTCCACAGAGAACTGGGTGGCTGGAGAGCTCCATGTTTTAAAGGTCATGGTGGTTCTCCTCAGCAGGAGTGTTACCATACAGGGAAATCTCACTGATGAGAGGGTGCAGCTCCTTGCTTCATGCCAGGGGGTCAATGCTTCAGAAGGTAGAGAAACATTTTGTTGGGAAGTCCAGTGGGTGAAATAGAATGTTCTTACTGTCCAATGATAAGTGGTATGGTTAACTTCTTTCAAGTGCATGTTCCTAATATTCTGTAGTTTTCACAATGCTCTTGATAAGTCATCATTTCCCCTCCTGCCTTCAACTCCCTTGTGAAAGAGATAGACAAAAGTATCTGCTTGAGAAAGTAATTATTTTTCTGGGGAAAAATATTCATGTTAAATAATGAAATCTGGAGAGTTGAATTAAATTTCCAGGTTAGAGGTTATAATGAAGTCTTGACACTGATTCCAGGCCTCTTCTAAAATTCTCAGGAAAACTGATTAATGCCAGAGTCAGGGATACAGGCAGCACATTCTTATGGGTTAGACCTGTAAGGCTCTTCCCTCCCTCCACCACCCCCAGTTTTAGAGTTTGTTTTCTGAGTGAAATTACCACATACTTTAAGTAAGTGGTTGAAAAAGTCAATTTATCTTCTAGAAGAATAACAGGCACTGAATCACACTGATGTACCTATTAAACATCTATTTCAGGGATGGTTAGTTTAGTGGGTTATGTTTTGGTTTCCCAGGCTGTGGATTATGAGGCTTTCACATGTTGTGAAGACATCATTTGTCAACTTTGGTCCAGGATGGTGTGAGTGTCAAGGATGACTCCCAGGCATGAGCTCTGGATGGATGAGGAGGCTATTTATTGAGATGGGAAGAGGAACAGGTTTTGGGGGTGGGAGGGTGGAGATCATGAGTTTAATTTTGTACATGTCGGGGCTGAGATGCCAGGCCAGCATGTGAGTAGAGATGTCTGGTAGTGTCTGGAGCCTGGAAGAAATGTCAAGGCTGGAGTTAAAGGTTTGAGTCATGCCTATGTATAGATGCCTGTGGGTGTAATGTTGGGATGTGGTTGGGTAAGAGGGACCTTGATCCCACTCCCCACCCCTCTAGTCATCTAGCTCATAAATGTGTCATTCTGAAAAAAATGTTTGCATCCAGTGGGTTAGAATCCAGTGGCTGCCAACTTTAACAATTCTGCTGAATTGGGACCTGCAGTCTATTCAAACTCTCTTGGTAATTCTCATACAGGTATTCTCAGATCATATTGTACAAATCATGGCATTTGATCATGCTGCAAGAGAGACCATGCTTCTAGGTTTACACCAGTATAAATCTGTTGTCTCCTAATGGAAAAAAAAACCCTAGTTACACGACAACTCTTAAACATTACTAAACAATTCTAAAAATAAAACAAAATTCATAGACCCTTATTAAAAAAAATAATATGTCACTCACCTCTTCTTTGTGTGGGGCTCAAGTATGGGAACAAGGTAGCCAAATACAATAACAAGAGGCCTGGACACTGGAAAATATTATGGAGCAATGCCATATATAATCAAAATTGTGACAAACTGTACAAATATAAAACACCTCTTTATTCACCTCATACATTCATGCTTTGGGTGCTGGCAAATGACTGTTGAATGGTCCATCATTTTGTATTAGTGACATTTCTTCTTTGGTTTATTCACCTGGATAATAAAGAGTTAATTCAGGAGATGATTTCTTCTCCATCCTGAGGTCAGTCCACACCACCAAATGCCATGTGTCAACACAAAGCGTCTGGACCCTGAGGTCACAACGCTTTGGTAGTTGCGTGTGGTACTGTGTTCATGCTGTCTGCTGTTCTCACTAGCGGCTGTGCTGGGAAGGAGGCCCTGGTGTGGGGGGCTGCTCAGTCACTCCTCTGGAGCCCTCTGCCATTTCTTCAGTGGCATGATTGCTGTGCCTCCAAACCATAAAGCGGCAAAATATCGGGAAAGCCCCACTGGACATCTCAAGACTAAAAAGAGCCGTGGTTACATTCAGCGCTCACATCTCTTCCCTACAATTATCCACCACGAGAGGGTCATTTGATTGCACACTCCCTCCGGGGGATCTTTTAGATTGAAATAAGTATCCATTTAGGTTGGGTTTGTGGGTTCTAGTCAACCTCTTTGTGACAGTAATTAAGGTGATTGATTTGGGGGCTTCTGGAAATAATAGAGTGAAGGCAACATCATGTCCTAGTTATTGGATGTTTTAATTAATAATCCAAAGAGGAGAATCAAAGTAAAAGGGAAGTAAGATTATTAAAGGAAATAAACAATCATGGTTTGCCCTTTGTGCCAACAGTGCCTTTCGTACTGGGAGATTTGTCCCGAAGCCTATTGTACATACTTCTGCTCCCCTTGACTTCGTTCTGTGTTTCAGGTGATTTGCAGAACTGTTTGTATTTCAAGAGTGAGAAGATGCTGGGATCCAGGGATCTGGGGGCCAGAGTCATCATTCAGTCTTTTCCGAAGGAGCCCAGCTGGGTCCAGTTGAAGGGAGTGCAGTTCCGGGAATTGGGGCAAGCCTTCTGTAAGCATGCGAGCTCGCTGACTCTGGTGGGAGCTCTGAGAGGTAAGGAGGCCCAGGCATAACATCTCATTTTTCTTTCCTCTTCCATATTCTAGGCTCTCCATGCAAGGGGTCCTGGTAGGTGGTATGTGGGGACATGGGGGGGGGGGTCAGAGATGGATAACTATACCCTAGATCTGTGATTCTCAAACTTTAACATGCCTAAAAAGTCACTTGGGGAGCTTATTAAAATTCTCACTTAGAGACCCTGCTGAGACAAATTCTGATATAAAGTGGGCCTAGAGATCTGAATTTTTAACAAACCTTCTGATTCTGGAACAAGTAATCCAAGGAGTACCCTTTGAGAAATGTCACTATAGGTACAACAGATGTGGAGGGAACCACACAAATCTGTGTTTTGAATCCTGCCACTATGATTTACTGGCTTTGTGACTGCAGGCAGATTGACATTGAATAGTGTAAATCATCAATCAAGGCTAGCGGAAAGCACTTCGTGAAGATGTCCTAACGCAGAGGAATCTCCTGCTGGGAAAATGGGAGAGAATGGCTGAGAACCAGGCACTCTTCCGGGGGATATAGAGTGGGCAGAGTGTGCAGATCTTGGCCAGACCTGAAGACATAGGAAGGAAGTAGGAGACATCCAAGGCAGGTGGGAACAAGTAGGTAAAAAAGATCAGAATCAGAAAAGAAGAATGTGACCAGATGTACTGATGAAGGCTCTGAGATCAAAGTTGGAGGGACGTGGGAGCATCCAGGGCAAAACGCCAATGCCAGAATCTGATATACAGAGATGGGAGACTTGGGTACAGATGCTGAGTGATGAGGACAGCAGCTCCGTCTCACAGTTATGCTCCCCAGACCTTAGCACCTCAGCACCCACATATGCCAGCTTTGCCTTCCTTGATAGGGTGGTGCTCTGGGGGTTGATGCCTGGCAAAGCACATCAGGGCATATTGGAGGTTCAGGTGGGCCTTGAGAGGTGCTAGGATTTCAACAGGTAGTGACAAAGTAATCCTTGAGGTCATCGAAAGCAAGATCCTGGCTAGCCAGCTGTAGCATTTTTTTTTTCTTATTTCAAATCATCTGCATGCCAAGAATGTCTATTTATCCTAATTTTCCAGATCTCTTCCACCTCATTTATTTCTTTTTACGCCCCTATAGGAGGATGGTTCCTCACATGGCTCTTTCCCTAGTACATTAGGACCATCAGTATCTTTGTGTCCTTCTCTCTGTTTCTTCGGCCTCATGGTGCTTATGATGCTGAGGAATATTTGATGTGGGCCAGTTCCGGTAGAAGTGAGGGGAGTAGTCACATACAAGTTATCAATGAACATAATCAACACCCCCATCAAAAACTCACTTAATCTGCCTCCTCAACCTCTGCTTCAGAGTACCTGCACTCTTATTTATTTATATACATTAAGTTTTATTTGAAAAAGGGGTCGGTGCTTAACAGAAGTTTGAAATCCACTGAATTAATACATTATCTCCTGTAGGTCTCTGTTAAAATGCAAATGTGTTTCCTGGGAGGGGGAAACCCATAAACACAGAGGTTAGAAACTTCTGGCATGCTTGCCAAAGAATCCTTTATTGGTTCATGCCCTACAGACTCCCATGACCTGTATGGCCAACTGTCCCCAGTTACTGGAGTTGGAGAGTGATGGAATCTTTGCATGCAAGCTGCTTTTAAAGGTTTACCGAGCCCTGACCTCCACCCACAATAGATAGCTCTGTAAACACATTAGTACTTCCTGGTTGTTCAGATGAGCAGGTGTATTCTGATGGAGTGACGTTATGGTGGAGGTCTGGAGTCGGGAAAAGTCTGCAGCAGGCAGTGTTTCCTACGTGAGTGGGTATGGATGGGTTAACTCATTGGTGACTGATGTGAGGGCGTCTGGTACTGGGGGAGCTGAGGTCGAGGGGAATCTACAGGCTCTGTGTCTAGGGGACATCATAGTTGAGAATTTTCTTGAGAGTCCCAATTTAAAAGTCAAATTATTACGTAATCCAAAGTCATTTTTCCAATACTTCAAACATTTGGTGTTGATATAATCTCTCTCACTACCTGGAAATAATACAAAACTCCTTTTTGAGGATTTATAATTTTACTATCCAAATAATACATTTTTATTATTTTAATGTGAGTTTCCTCCATCAGACTCAAGATACACAAGTTCAGAATTTACTTAGTTTTAGTCATCTTTATGTCTCTGGCACAAGGCACAATTCCTGAAATATATAGTTGATACTCAGTAAATATTTATTTATTGATTGATTCAGTCCACATACATTGATTTGGGGATCATAAAATATGCCATGGAGCCAGTGTAATGGATTTCCTAAAATGTCAATGTCTCTTAGTATGGTAGAGGGTATTTCCCCTTCAGTTTCACAAACCACCGTATTCAACGGTGGTTATATTCAATAACTTTGCTATATACCTGAAACATTGTAAATCAACTATACTTCAATTAAAAAAATTACTTTGTAGCTCAGGAAATAATGACTACCTCTCCTCATGCCAGAGGCAGTTTTCAGAGATCAGGGTTGGTCCATAAGCAGTACTCTTCACATCGTCCTTAACATCTTTTGAGCTGCTGTCCACCATATTGTGATCAGAGTAGATACCAAAGATGACGGCCAGTAGGAAATCTTGACGGCCACGCATTCCTCTGTGGTTTGGCCATACTGTCTCTTTCTCAGGTGGTTTTCTTTACTAACACGTGGTCCTTGGATTCCACCCTGCTTATCTTTGGTATCTTTGAGGTACCTTGGTCTGTGCTGCCCATTTTCTTGATTTGATTTATGCTGCCAACTCCTTATTTCTTGAGTTTTATATATTGTGTGGGAGAATGTTCTTAGTTATATTCTAGCTTGCTTTGGAGATGATTAACAGAATGTGAGGAACCTTCGAGATTCCCATCTAATTTTTACCTTCCTCTTTGCTGTTCAGGTTCCTACATGCAGGGCTGTACCATGTGGCGATCTTTCAGCAGAGGCCTCAGCATGGCCAGGACCTTGGGCCTGAAGGTGGACAGTAACGTGTTCTACGATATTTTAGGCCACACGTTGCTGTTGGGTAAGTGAAACAAGCTTGTTTAATTTTGGCATTCTGGTGGAGGACACATCATTTTATAAAAGGAATCATCCCCAAATTTAAATTTCCAATTTGTAAAAACTTTAGCCTCTGATCATTAGAAATAGGCCGTAGTTAAAAATTCTAATTTTAAATTTAGTCATTACTGATTGGCTAACTAAGCTTTACCAATAGGAAACTGATTTTTATTTTTTATTTATTTTTATTTTTTAAATTTTATTGAGGTGTAGTTGATTTACAACGTTGTGTTAATTTCTTCTGTACAGCAATGTGACTCAGTTATATATATATATATATATATATATATATATATATATATATATATATATATATATATTCTTTTTCATATTCTTTTCCATTATGGTTTGCCACAGGATATTGAATATAGTTCACTGTGCTATACAGTAGGCCCTTGTTGTTTATACATCCTATATAATAGTTTGCATCTGCTAATCCCAAACTCCCAATCCTTCCTTCCTCCACCCCTTCCTTGGCAACCACAAGTCTGTTCTCTGTCTCTGAGTCTGTTTCTGAGGAAACTGATTTTTAAAGATGGCATTTCAGTTCAGGTTAATAAATATACAATGGGAGATTTTAAAATTTATTGTCAGTAATTTTAACAATAATTCAAAGTCACATAAATAGGTGTTTGTGCAGTCTCATGGAGTGTCAAACCTGGATGTTGAACAGGGAGTTAAAAATGTTGAATTCTGTTCTTTGCTGCTCTTGTGGCTTGCTGAAGAAGCCCATGTTTCAAGAATCTTCTAAATGGTCACTTGTATCCACTTTTGTTTCCTAAAGTTCATTCCCCTTGCGATGCCTAGAATTATCCTTAACAATCTCAGATTGCATCATATCACTCCTCTCCTTAAAGCCCTTTAAGAACTTCTTATTTCTCTTAGAACACAATCCAAAATCCTTACTCTGGCTTAAAAGACTCCCTTAATGATTTTGCCTTTATTAACCTTGGTACACTTATCCTGCTATTGTCCTCTCCCTGTGTACTCTAACTGCACGGACCTATTTTATTTTAATTCTTTCTAAAGACCACGCTTTCTCCTGCATCAGGGCCTTTGCACGACTCTTTCCTTCTGCTCATACCACTCACTCTCCTCCTGTAAGAGTGTCTCCCCCACACTCCCAAGGCAAGTCCGTCTGTCTGAGCTCTTTTACCAACAATCATTACTTATTGATTTAAAAATTATATATCATGTTTCTGATCATGTGTTTTACCGCCAGATTTCATGTGAACATTTTCCCCTTCGCACTTAGCACCTTAACTAGTGCACTTGGAGATATATTTGTTGAAAGAAGTGAATGTATTAATGAACAACGGGTCTTTGGTTATATTGGAATAAAAAAGCAAATCAGAGGTTTTCACAGAAAGTAAGACTCTAACTGTACTTGTTAGATAGTGTTTTCTATTTAAATAAATTCTGTGATATCATCAATGAGAAAATGTGTATGTTTCATTTAGGAATGATCTGTTAAGATAAACGCTAGAAAGGTTCTAACCCTGAGAGGGAAACTGTTTAGTGGGAAATTATGGATCATGTAAACTAACTCAAGCTCGAAAAGGCAAAGAGCTAAGGACAATAGAAGTCATCAGGTGAAGGAAAATCTTTTGATTGGAAAAGGACAGCTACAGGGCAGTCAGACTAACACGTGGAGGATTGACTTTGCTTATTCTTACTTTTGTTGCTGTAAGGGAAAAGTTTTTTGAAACCTGGGGCAGAAATTCAGGGAGGTACCCTAACAATATTATTTTAGGAGGAAACAAGTATATGGAATAGACATTAACTAGGCAAGGAAGAAAACCTGCAGGAGGAATTTGGCCTTGAGTGCTTGGATATCGTGAATTGGAGGCTCTTGACATCTACTGCATTACAGGTGATGGAATTAGAATATCTGTCAGTGCATTTTAGATAATGTACTCAATCATGCAAGATGAGTTTGCAAACTCAGACTCATGAAGTGACATGGGAAGCCCAGACACCTAAAGACCTAGAAGAAAGGGGGTCTGTGGGGTTGCTCTGTGTGGATACCATGTAAGTGGCTGATCTCTGTGTAGCATGGCCCGTGCTCTTTTATTCTCTTCTATTTCAAACCTCTGGTTTGACTGTGAGGGTCTCAGGTCTTGTCTAACCTGTTCCTCCAGGACATTCCCGCTCTTTCAGGGGAAGAGAAGGGCATGCAGATGGCTGGTGGCCAATTCAAACAGCTAAGGATGGGGCTGGACCTGACACAGGGGTGTGTGACATTTAACTAAGAAGACAGTCAGACTCTTCTTAAGAAGTAAAACGGTAGATCTATCTCTTTGTTGTTATTTTTTTAATTTAAAATGAGCTTCTGATTCATGATACTCTAGAACTAAAAAGTTCACATAATCTGAATCTGTTTGTCTGGTTCATAGATAAAAACACAACACAAAATCAAAACAAGCCACACCAAAAAAAAAGAAATAGTATTTCAGCATCTCTCATTTTCCTGGGTGGCGTGAAACATGCTAAGCTAACATGATCTTTTGTTCTCAGGTGCGTCCCCTGAGATAAGGTATATCCCTTGGGAGGTTATTCCTGGAAGAGAAAATGGTAAATATGTAAACTGGTTTTAAAACTGTTACCATCCATTTAAGTCGTCATACATTTTATAGACAAGCCTGCTGGCAGTATGTTAGATATCTTAAATTTGCTGAACACACTAGATGTTTATATATATACATATACGTATATGCATGATGAGAACTATAACGTGTATTAGTAGAAATAAGAACGTTGAGTTGAGTACATTTTAATTATGTTGGTGAATCCCCTTTTCTTAAATTAGACTGGTCAGAACAGGGGAATATAATAAGAAACAATGTGATCATCAGTGTTTCTGGCGCCGAGGGACTTTCCAGTACTGAAATGGTGACACCCTCTGGTATCTACATCCGCGATCCCACCAATGTTATAGAGGTAAGATCTTCAGCTCCCAGGACGGTCAGAAATGAGAGGCATAAAATTCACTCCGGAAGTTATCCAGAGTGGCAGCATCAGTGGTGTGGTATGCAGCATCTACTAGCTGCACAATGGTAACAGGAAACTACTTTATGATTTTGGGTTAAACGATGCTTTAGGATAAATGCTATCACTTCCCTCAGAATTCCCGTGAACACCCTTTGAAGCAATATTTATACAAAGCAAAACAAAGTAGATATTGATTATTTTCTGGTCATTTAGATTAATGCAAACTAAAATATCTTCCTGAGCCATCTGCTGTGGTTGCTGAATTTGGTCTCGATTCCAATAATAAATACTTACTAAATCTTCACTATGTTACTATACTAATGTGGTCATATTGTTGCCCTTTAAGAGTGTTCAAAACTGAGGGTCAGCAGAGTCACGAGGTGTGTGAGATCACATCACATTCCAGGATGAATGAATTACATTTGACCCTTGAACAACACGGGCTTGAACTGCATGGGTCCACTTACACTCGGATTTCTTTCAATAGTAAATATTACACTACCACACTATCCACAGTTAGCTGAATCCTTGGACGTGGAACCATGGGCACCGAGGGATCATATATATGGAAGGTGGACTATAAATTATATGCGGATTTTTGACTGCGTAGAGGGTTGGCACTCCCAACCCCTGCATTGTTCAAGGGTCAGCTATACACTCTGATGGCCTTGGTTTTTTATCCCATTATTTAATACAACTTAATATTACTTCTTCTTGGTAAATTTCTCTCTAAACACTTTAAGAAATTAATTTTTCTGGTAGTTTAACCATAGATCCGTGAATGAGGAATTGCATCAGAGTAGTGGGAAGACCATTTAGTTTCCCCTTTTCCAATAATTTTGTCCCATGGACCATCTATGAAAGGGTTAAGGGTCTCACTCTTCAGGACTTGGCTCTGAGTACCTACTGTGTCATGACAGTGATGCCAAGTTTCTGAGGACCGGAGAGAAGGAACTTCTCCCTCTCTGATCATCTGTTTTTAATTACCTTCAGCTGAATAACCCCTAATAAAAGTCATGGTTATCTCCTCAACCCTCCGCCAGACTCTTAATTACCTTTATTCCAAGCACAGTGCTTACACCCTATTTTCGGTGCCTAATGGGGGCAGCTAATGTGCCAGTGAGGGCAGGAGGCAGCAGTGCCTGGATTGAAGGAAACCAACCTGTAGACGCAGAACAATGAGAGTGACGTTTAACTTGTTGGTGACCACATGGTTTGCTGCATAACTATGCCAGCAAGCTTTGGGGACTAAAGAGTTACGTTTTTGCCTAGTTTCTTGGGTAACATAATCTTGACTACTCTGAAGTAGTAGACCCTCAGGGTTGCCCAGGTCATTTTCCTTCAGGAGGCTGGAATGTATCTAAATCCCACCTTGAGTGTCAGAGGTGCTGCCTGGCTTTGCTTCACTGGGTAGCTCGTTGCCTCCTGGGTGGGTGTTCTGGCCACTACTTGACTAGTAAGAAATGAGCTGACGAGCAGTTACCACAGAGAACAGTACGGAGGCTCCTTAAAAAACTAAAAATAGAGTTACCATATGACCCAGCAATCCCACTCCTGGGCGTATATCTAGTTCGAAAAGATACGTACACCCCAGTGTTCATAGCAGCACTATTTGCAATGCTTCTGAGACATGGAAGTGACCTAAGTGTCCACCAACAGATGAATGGATAAACAAGATGTGGTATATATATATATATAAAATGGAATATTACTCAGCCATAAAAAGAATGAAACAATACCATTTGCAGCAACATGGATGGACCTAGAGATTATCATACTAAGGTGAAGTAAGTCAAAGAAAGAGACAAATACCATATGATATCACTTATATGTGGAATCTAAAAAAAATGATACAGAAGAGCTTACTTACAAAACAGAAACAGACTCACAAACAGAAAACAAGCTTATGGTTACCAAGGGGGAAAGGGGGGAGCGGGGTAAATTAGGAGTTTGGGATTAACAGATACCAGCTACTATATATAAAGTGGATAAACAACAAGGACCTACTGTATAGCACAGAGAACTATATTCAGTATCTTGCAATAACCTATAATGGAAAAGACTATGAAAAAGAATATATATATATGTATATATATATACATATATATATATATGTATATATATATGTATATATAACTGAATCACTTTGCTGTATACCTGAAACTAACACAAAACAAACAAGCAAAACAAAACAAAAGAAATGAGCTGGCTATATATGTGCAGAGAACCAGAGAGCCGCCTACAAACTTATAGGTCACTTGAGTCTTTGCACACTGACCTGCAGAGCAGTGCCTAGAAAGCAATGAATAATTTGAGCCCAAAACAAATTGTTTGTTCTCTGTTAGATGCCTTCCCTTTCCATCCATTTACTTTCTTCCTCTTATATCCACTTTACAAAATTGAAAAATAATACAATGCATGTGTTTGGAGAATGAGATTTTAGTTTAAGCTGGTAATGTAAATTCATTAAGTATATTCATTAGGTAAATTCCTGACATTTTCATCTTCAATGATCTTAAAATTCTGTAGTTCTCTTTTCATTAGCTTATTAACTTTTAGACCTTAGCACAGCATCTGAAATGTAATAGTTGCTCAGTAAAAATTAATGAAATATAATGAATGAATGGCTGTAGGTATAATTCCATAAAGTATAGGGAGAAGAAAAAGGAAAATAAAGAATAGATTCCAAGATCCTGCAATCATTTTGATGACTGACAAGTAAGATGTTTCATCTGTGTCAGCATTTAGATCCTGTGGAATTCATCTCTCAGTGTTAAATTTTGCACAGTCCTCTCCAATTTTGCAGCTGCGTCACTGGGGTTCCATTGTGCTGTCTCTTTCATAGTCCATTGTCTGGAGTGTGCCACAACCAAGGACATAGGTGTAACTGGGAGTATGTGTCAGAACCTAAAAATTAGGAACTTCTCTTAGTGCCAACGAAGGTCATTTCAGTCAGTGGGCAAACAGTAAGCTAGTGTTTATTAGGTGTGTCCTATGTGGATGATACACAGAGTACTTTGAAAAATATATTTTAGAAATATATTTTTATTCCAAAGTGATAGTAAGGAGGCTACAACAACAATGATAAGGGTGGTGGTGGTAGTGGTGTGTGTGTGTGTGTGTGTGTGTGAGAAACCTGTCCTCTTCCAGTGTTGTTCTGATGCTCAAGAGAGAGATATCCCTTATATTGTGAGGAACTGTCTCACGGGGCATGGCGTTTATGTTCTGCTCTGTGAGTGGTTCAGAGCTGACTGCCCCTTAAGAGGATGGAGCCAAGCCTTGCACGTGCTCAGTTTTTGTGACCCCTTTACCCACCTTGCTTTTCAGTTTCCTTGCAGTTTGGCAAAACATTTTTTTTAAAGCCACTGTATTCATTAGGCTATTTCTTTTATAAACTTTTAATTTTGAAATAATTTTAGACTCAGAAGTTGCAAAAATAGAACAGAGAGCTCCTGTGTGTCCTTCCCCCAGCTTCCCCCAATGGTAACATAACCATAACCATCGCCATAGAGCAATGGCAAAACCAGGAAATCGACATTGGGACAAGACTGTTACGTAAATGAAAGCCCTTATTTAGACTTGAAGGTGACCTAGTCCTAGTGGCTGGGCAACCAATCCAGAAAGCCTAAACCCTCTCTCCTACATACAGAAGTTGACCTTAAAATCTCTGGCCTGGCAGGTAGGCAGGAAGAAACGGAGCTGATCCTTAATTAAGTCTCTGCAGTTATTTCTGGTTGTATATTGTTCCTGGAATGCTCGGACCCAGAGCCTAGGACCAAATGCTCTGCCCAGTGCATGGAATTCACCTGGGCTCCCAGGAAGCCATCTTTACAGTTCACTCACCCTCAACCCTGCTTGGTATAAGGGGATTTCAAGTGCGATATTCCTTTTTAGTTTTCATAGCCACAAGTGGTCTGCCTGCCTCCCTGCCCAGGCTGCTGCTGAGCCAGGTCCAGGGCAGTTTTTCTGAGAAGCAAAACCTGAGCTTTGTGCCTTCTTGCTAGTGAGGACTCAACATGATATTCCCATCTGAATGCCCAAGGAACTTGGAATATTCCTTTGTATACTCCTTAGATAGGCTTTGCCAGGCTTTGCATGCATCACCTTGCAGTGTCCGGAGCACTTCATTTCCAGGCTGTCTCCCCACCACACTCCAGCATCTGAGTCTCTGACGCCTTTATGGGTGTTTCTTATCTGTCCAGAGGCTTCGTCTTTCCAGGAGACATAACCTATGTTGACCTCAGGCTGGAAGGTCTTTGCTCTCCGTCAGCGAGAGACTGTTCACTCCCAGAGCTCCAGAATATCCCATGTGTCTGTGGGCATTGGACATTTCCCACGACCAGACCCCTGTTTAGAACAGCCAACAGAAACCCCCTGAAGACCAGCCCTTTGAAAACATCCATTTAATTTGAGGGGAATTTGTTCTGGTTTGTGAATCAATTTTGTAAGGAATTCTGTGTTTAAAGGCCGATTTCAGCTCTCTAGCTCTCTCCACTCAATAGCTAATGTATATTTAAGAGCTGCCTGAAGGGTTAACTCACTTTTTTTTTTAGTGACTACAGATGCACACCACAAGGAACTGGCTTACTTGGGCAGTTAATTTCTCTCTGGAATTTCTCTTGCTTGAATGTCCATAATACATTGACTTCCGCAAAGAATTGATTTCCACACAAAATTCCCTGCTTGCCTTAAACCCTTCCCCACAATCCGCCAGCTGCCTGCATACATATGTGGTTTCTGCTCACAAATCGTTTGTGGCATACCCAACTGGAACGCAGAGTAAAAAGGACTGGAAAGTAATGTCGTCTGACTGTTCAAGTGCTTCTTTTAAAAGAAAAGTGAGCCTTATTGGCTAACAGAAGACCGAAGTTGCAATATCCTGCCCAACTATAAATGCACTTGGAAAACATTTATATATGACCACCCAGATGCTCCAAAAATACTATTGACACCAGGGAAGATGATTCAAAAAATCTGGTCATTCATTCAAAATACATGTTCTCTGAGCACCTGTATGGCCAAGGTGATGAATAAGGATGAAGTCCTTGAAATATATTCTGCATATGTTTGAATCTCTCCCTTCCTCGTGGAGTCATGGTAATGAAGTAGCATCTCGTTGGTAATGAAATAGAGGTGTACGTCCAAGCGAGATGATCATTTCTAGCCTCTAGTGCACCTTTTTTTTTTTTTTTTTTTGGCTGTGCTGCGAGGCATGTGGGATCTTAGTGCCCTGACCAGGGATTGAACCCAAACCCCCTGCAGTGGAAGTGCAGAGACCTAACCACTGGACCGCCAGGGAAGTCCCAGTGCAACTTTCTTATTGTTTGTATACTTGCAGAAAAGGTGGGTGTTTCAGAAGCCCCCATTCCCTAACCCTCAATTCTTATATACTCATGGCCTTTCTTGTGGCTCATGGGGGTGGTAGAGACACAGCCACTCAACGCCGGCTATGTGGAAGGTGGAGCTTCATATGTGCTTCCCCGAGGAAGGTTCCAGTTGTGTAATCATAACAGAATCAACAGCCATATTACTTGCTTGTGTTTCTATGAGGGCACCTGTATTTGGTGCTTCTATTGGATGCTTGTATTTGCCAGCCCAGTGACAGTGATTATTTCAAAACTGAAGATCATAAGTGCATGTCTTGTTTCCTAGCACGAGGGAAGAATTGAGGTAACTGATTCAATGCCAGTAAGTGTTCTTTGGGGGAGTGTCTAGTGGCAGATTTGGTTGTTTAAAAAGATATAAATACTCTCCCAGTAAAAACTGTCAAAGTATTCTTATTGTAATTAACCATGTTTTTATATTTAGGTTGGTCTTTCCATCAAAATTTGGAGATGGGATACTGGAAAGTTATTTCAAGAACAAGTGAAGACTTTAGACTTTTTTTTTTAACCATGCTTGTATTAACATTTGGGGCCTCTCACATTTGTGAGAGGCTGTCCTCTATATAACAGCATCCCTGGTCTCTATCCACTTAATACTAGTAAAACCCCTCTCCCTCTGAGTGTGACAATGAAAACTGTCTCCAGAGATTTCCAGATGCTCTCTGGGGAACAATATCATCCCTGGCTGACAACCACAGCTCCAGACTCTGCCACCCCAAGATAACTGGGGTCCTAGAGATGGCCCAGGTGTCCTGAAGTCATGTTAGCATCTTGAATAGTGATTCAGCTTCATATTCAATGATGTCCAAAAGTCACTTTTAGTATGTGGTAAGACATGTGATTGGAATTTTAAGTGGCCTCAGAAAATTGGAGAAATGCTTAGAATCCAAAAGAATGAAGTGCAGTAAAGAATGGGCCACTAGTGCACAAAGAAAGAAGGCGTTCTGTAATGGAGTGAAAGAGGAGGCATGGCTGGTGGATTACAGATACCCAGGGTGAGAGAGCCTTCAGTGCCCACAGTGAACTACTGGCTGATGTTCAGGAAACGGTACCTGTGGTTGTGTCAGCAAGTGCTGGCTCCCCTGGGCAGGTCCCAGCTGCTGCCTGCTGGCCAGGCCTCCCATCTCAGTGTCAACTCTGGCCCTCATTCATACTTCCCCAGAGGCTGACGGCCTCCAGGTGCTGGGGTACTGGTTCCTTCTCTCACATAAGCCAGGAGTTGAGTATTGTTTGTTTTAAAACATCCTATTTCAGTTTTTCTTCCGTATCGACTTTGCTTGCTTCTGTGTGCTGGTGCGTATCTGTGTGTGTTTGTGTGTGCACACATGCATGTGGAGCATGTGGCACTCCCAGAGAGGAACAGACTTTTTAAAATCCCCTTCTGTAGGGAGTACTGCTATATAATGACTGCCAGTGGGTCACCCAGGTTCAGAGCGCTGCCTTTAATAAAACGTAAAGTCCTTTCATTTAAGAATTAAAGCCAATAAAATATTAGTCTAGAATGGCTGAAGCTATGGGATGAAATGAGTTTGCTAACCTAAGGATAAATAGAGAACAGCTATGATTCAAAGGGTGTGATTGCGGTCTTTGGTCGTAATCCTTACTCACAGTGTGGTATAATAAACTCCTCGAGCTCTCTAAAAGGCTGGGAGGAAGAGCTCTGTCCTTGAGTGGGTCAGAACTTCCTCTTTCAGTTCTAACCCTTTTCTGTGTCTCATCCCAACGTGCATATCCCTTACCATCTGCATTGATATTAAATAACCATTGCAGATAATCTCAGTTTTTTTCTTCTGTTCAAAGGATCAGAGAGAACACTCTGTGGAGACTTGGCTTTAGGGACGACTTTGCTCCGGAGTATTTTTTACACACTAAAGAGGAGAGCTTGTATGAGGTGACACAAGTAAGCTTCTCACTGTGGAAATTTACAAGGACGTTTTAACATGAGATGCCAGCTATTGAGGTGGACAAAGTACAGTCAAATTGAACTGCCTGGAGGAAGAGGAATGAGCATATATATATATATTTTTAGATTTACAATGTTGTGTTTAATTTCTGCTGTACATCACAGTGACTCAGTTACACATATGTATATTTTTCATATTCTTTTCCATTATGGTTTATCACAGGATATTGAATATAGTTTTCTGTGCTATGCAGTAGGACCTTGTTGTTTACCCATTTTATGTATAATAGTTTGCATCAGCTAATCCCAGACTCCTAATCCTTCCCGCTCCCCCACCCCTTGGCAACCACAAGTGTGTTCTCTATGTCCATGAGTCTGTTCTGTTTTGTAGATATGTTCATTTGTGTTGTATTTTAGATTCCACATATAAGTGATATCATATGGTGTTTGTCTTTCTCTGTCTGACTTACTTCACTTAGTATGATAATCTCTAGGTCCATCCATCCGTGCTGCTGCAAATGGCATTATTCCATTCTTTTCAATGGCTGAGTAATATTCCATTGTATGTATGTGTGTGTATATATATCTATATATATCTATATATACACACACCATATCTTCTTTATTGGAATGAGCGTATTTTTGAACCAAGGTATATCAATACACCTTGGCAGGAAGTAAGTGAAAAAGCAGAATGAGCACATAGAAGAGTGTTTCTTTCCAGCAGCCTTATTGTAATGGGCTGACTATGATTTAACTATCCTTAATTTCCATAGGGAAACAGGGTGTGTGCTGCTGGCTATGGCTACTTTTTTCACCTTGTGACCAACCAAACATCGCAAGCTCCACTTCTCTCCTTTACCCGGAACAGTGCACATGCTTGTACGAGGTAACTTGGGGGAAGTTCATCTACATTTTGGGTGTAAGCCTTATGGTTTAACATTTTTTTGCACAACACTCACAGAGAGGGTTGTGTAATGCTTGGCATCCATGTGAGATTTGATGATGTGTCTGAGTGAGCATCTTGGATCATAAATTTGGTGGTGAAGGGAAGGGAAAGAGAGAGAGGTCACTTGAAGGGGCATAGGACAGAGGGCACCTTTTGTGGCCAGAGGAGAATTCAATAGAGAGATGAATTAAACTCCCAACAGGCTGGGGGCACCTGGGAAGCCAGAGTGCCTGAGCTCAGGAGCTGAGTGGGGAGATGAAGTTTGGAGAAGAGGCTCTTTGCCTGTGACTTGCACGCTGTGAGATGAGAGGGGCTCTTTCAAAGTCTTTGCTATTTAGAGGATAAGGTCGTCTGTTAAGAGCAAGGACTGGGAAACATGGTGGAAACGTGGGAAAAATGTGAACTTCAGAATCAGTCAGGCCCCGATTCAAATCTGGACTTCGTCTGAGTAAACTGCCTTTTTTTTTTTTAAAAAAGGAGTTAGATCCCTTATTTGTGAAATAGGGACATATCTCTAGTGAAAGTT
The DNA here is from genome assembly GCF_009873245.2 of Balaenoptera musculus. Lineage (NCBI taxonomy): Eukaryota > Metazoa > Chordata > Mammalia > Artiodactyla > Balaenopteridae > Balaenoptera > Balaenoptera musculus. The sequence continues at coordinate 25,605,213 of NC_045795.1, forward strand.
TCATGTGAAAATTAGAGATGACTTCTATAACGCACCTAAGAGAACATCTCGAATATGGTAGGAGCTCAATAATTGATATAAATAATTCTATTAAACAGTTTATTTATTTATTATTATTATTTTTTTGGCCATACAGTGCGGCATGCGAGATCTTAGTTCCCCGACCAGGGATTGAACCCACACCCTCAACAGTGAAAGTATGGAGTCCTAACCACTGGACTGCCGGGGAATTCCTCGATATAAATAATTCTGATAATAGTTATGTTAATAATAGGGAAATAATACTGCAATGATGGGAAATGATAAGGAGAGTGGAATAAGGATTAAGCACCATTGCTCCGCCATGTTGAAGTGCCGGCTGAGGCTAGAATTAGTACATGTGTCATGAAATTATTATTAAGATTATGAAGTTTTTTATCTAGCAGCTCTCAGCAGCCCTGGGATGTGAGGGGAGAAGGTATCCAAAATACCACAGTGCTAAGGCATTTCAGGGAGAAGCATAAAAGCTGCAGGGATTACAGGGGCTGGTATCTGCTGTCTCAGCAAAGGGATGGATCTAGAAGGGACTGATGGAAGCGTGAGGCTCGTGTTATGAAGGGCTAGGCAGGGGTGTCCAGGCTCCCAGGAAGGGGATGGATCTAGAAGGGCTGAGAGAATGGAGTGGGACCATGGCAATCTGTGTCTTGTTGAGATCCAGGAGCAGGTCACAGAGGGTGACAGAAAGGAAAGGCTGACGGATAGGCAATGACAGTCAGAGAGAAGGCTCACAGGTCTCCTCTTCACTCTCCCTTATTCAGTACCTTTAGTTTTATATTTTCCAATGAGAAAAAGTGAGACATTTGGAATGCAGAAATTGGCTGAATTTCACTCTTTATCTTTCTTCCTAGGTGTGGCCTCTTTGTATACCCTAAGTTTCAGCCAGCTTGGGATAATGGCACTGGTCCCACCCTGTTCCAAAATTTCACGGTTTGGGGAAGTGCAGGTGGTGCCCAAGTACGTTTCTTTAGCTTTTTGTTCTTGTGCTGATTTATTGTGCATCTCTACTTAAAGGGGGATGATTTGCTGCTGGGGGAGCATTGCGATATTCTCACAGCTTTAAGGAGCCAACAGCATCATAGGTGTGTGTGAAATAGTTGTTGAATGAACAGATTCCTAGTCAGTAAGCCAAGGTTAGTTCATTGCCTGTCTGGCGATTTTCCAGCAGCTCTAATAGGGAACAACAGAATCGTAGAGATTTGCAACCAAGAAAGATCATAGGGATCATCTGTTCTTCCCCTCACATGCCTATTTAGAGAGAAAAAATTAAGGTTCAGAAAGTAAAGGGATTTGCCAAAGGTCACACAGTTTGTTAGCAGCAAAACCAGGTGCAGAATCCAGACTCCAAAAGTTGTGCATTTGATACCCTAATATCCTGAATAGTACATGTTTCAGTTGTAAGGAAAAGTGCTGTTCATCACTGAAACACAAAAATTCCAGCTCAAGGGGGCATTCTTACCTTCATCTATGAGCCAAATTTTCTCCTATTTTCCTTGAAAGGAAACAATGTTCATGTTATCCATTTAATTTTCATTATTTCAGTGATGTCTTATAAGAAAGCTTTGTATGTTCACTATTACCAGCACCGTATAAAAATTATCCAGGGTCACTATTTGGTGCTACACAGAGAAAATTACATACATTTGGTCTCTGCCACGTAGAAATAGGGAGCCTAAGATACACAGATGAAGAAATATATCTATAGGGCATTCAGGAAATAGAATAAAAACATATAATTAAGTCACAGTAAGAAAGTTAGGCATTTATTTCACATATCCAACATAAGGAGAACTATTTGGGAAAGTCCCAAAATACAAAATTGGGTTAGCTAACAGGAAGAATCCCTATTGTATTAAGTATTTTCTTCTCATTAAATTTGATCAAGTACTTTGTTTCCCATAAGCATTATAAATATAGAGGTGACAAATCCCTCTTTTGCAGGGAAGCAATTCGTGCCTTGCAGAAGGGCTGATGCCTGTAAATAGGTAACAACTGTTGTCAAGTTATCAGTTCAGATCGTACCTATTTTGTTTACATAAACGTGTCTTCAAAGATCTATCATTTTATAAAAGCTGTCAGCGCATACATAGTGGGAAATGCAAGCTATTCAGTTCTTGAAAATTCAAGCACAAAGACTGATCGACAAGTAGAAGCACCATACTGTGATAAATCAAGGCTTCCTTGGCCTTAATTTATAGGAAACTCCAACTTTAAGGTACGAATGTAAGCATGACCCTATTTAGTAAACAAAGAGGCAACTGTGTAAGGTTAACTGGTAGTCCTAACGGCACCCTGATTTTCAGGGTGGTTGAGCTGAGGCCTAGGAAAAGTTAAATGTCTTGCCCAAGATCACATAATTAGTTAATATGAGTGCTAGGTAAAAACCAAGGGCTCTGTCCCCCAAGCTAGTGTGATTCAACTCTAACAAGCTCATTTTGTTAATACTTGATCCTTGTTTGGGGCCACTAGCCCAAGCTGTCATCATTATATATGCATATAACATATTTTGAGTCTGTAGTCATGCTGAATTACTTATTTCATATTTACAATTTTCTGACAATATTAGTAAATGTATACAACACCGAGGAAAATGTTATGTACTGGAGTTCTTGGATGCTCTGTTTTTCTCCGTTAATTTTGTGTTACTTGACAGTTGCAAGTTTACTTTAGGTACACGAAGAATTCACATTGACCTTTTTAATGCATCAATTGTTAGGAGGAGAAATGAAAAGTACAGAGGGGATGTTACCAAAGGGGACTAGTTAGTGCTGACCTCACGGCAACTTTGGGATGCCCGCACAGATATTGATGGACAAAAGCTGCTTAAATATGGTATAGCATGCTTATTTATACTTCATCAATAATTAAAGAAGCTACAGGAAGTCTGCAAGAAAACCCGAGCCTCAGACCTTTGACATAATATATGCTGTTGTTTTATAGATTTTTAGAAGTAGCAATCTTCACCTGAAAAACTTCCAGGTTTATGCATGCAGAGATTTTGGAATTGACATCTTGGAAAGTGATGCAAATACTTCAGTTACTGACAGCTTATTACTTGCTCATTTTGCCCCCAAGGTAAGTGCCTTCGTGTGATTCTTTTATGTTGTCCATCAAAACAGAATTGCATGTGTTGGGTTCCCTGGTAATCCAGGATATGTAATTTAAATAGCATTCTTTAGTAAATCTTGTATTTAATTGGTCAAATTTGGAGGAGCTTTTGATTTGTAACAGTGGTGATGTTTATCATAAAATTCAAATATACACAAGATTTCCATGTTATGTGTCCATGTACATCACAAAAGCCCTGAGTGGTTCGCAGAACTCTTATTTGTTTGCAATTTAGCATTATTGTCCATACAATTCAATAATAAGCCTAATAATTTTAGGGTCATTTACTCTAACTTCACAAGGATTATGAGGTGATTCCATATCGTCTTTGTGCATCTGTGGTTTGCCAAGTTTCGACATCAACATTTTGTTCATAGGGTTCTTACTCTATTTAGGGTCCCTGCCCCAGAAAAAAGAGTGATATAATTTATATTGTTTGCTTAATATGCTAGGGTTTCTTATGTGATTCCCTAATACTTGCCTCAGTGTGGGTTTCTACATGATAAACATCAACCTATAGATGACTTCCCTGCCACTGCATGGCCAGGGGCCCAGAATGTAGGTGAGCCTTAGAGGACTTCCTGGATAAGAAGTACTAGTTCTCAAGGGAAGTCCATGGCTGCCATTGGCTTCAGATCTATAATGGGTCCCCCAAGTTCTTTTTCTTGAAGGAGTTACATGAATATTAGTGTCCCATTGTCAGAATAATCATAGATGGAAGGGACCTAGAATACTTCTGGGGACCAAGGAAAGAGCATTCTCTTTAGTTTGCTCCTGAATGCTTTGATCAACTGATATTTAAATGATAATTATTGACTTTCGTATTTCCCTTGACTATTTCATAGCTATAGATACAAACATTAAGAGTAAAAAAATCATTTTCTTACTAAGCTACATTTTCCTACATTTAATTCTCCAACTTCCTTCATTACTTCTCTTCTGAACCATTCTTTTCAGGAGGGAAATACCTGCCAGTTTTTCCTTTTCTCTGAAAGGATTACCACCTTGAGAGATTATTCTTCTTTTCAGGTTGCATAGTTTTCAAGAGAGCATGGGACCCAGATTTAGATTCTGTGACACCGGTTGACCCAGGCCCTTAAATTTCTCCAAAATAACCATAGAGAAGCTGCTAAAAACAAAATGCCCATCAAGCTGAGGAAATAACTGTCCTGGCAAATTAATGTCACAACATCCTAACTGATGCTAAATAGACATCATAATTAATGGGAGAGTGACATAAGTTAAGAGATAGATTATGACAAAAGGGTGCTTATCATGAGATAACAAAAAATAATCCCACCCCTGGGGTGTGATTCACCAGCAAGGTAATGCAACTGAGGGCTTCTTAGTCTCCTAACAAGTAAGTGCAGAACCAAAGTCCCTGGATGGAAAATGTTAAACAGCTTGTTCTAGGAGAGGTCTAGATCTTGGTTAGGCATCCAAATCATAAAACCATGCAACTTTAGAGGTAAATATTACCTAAGAGTTGGTCTAGTTAGAACTCCTGAATTTACAGGTAAAGAAATGGAGGCATTGGGAAGTCAAATGATAGCCCAAAATCATTCCCAGTATTGTGGAGCTAGGACCACCTGGATATCTTCCCATGCCTGGTCTAATACTTGTTTAATTACATATGGAAAATGGCTTTGGCAATAAGCATTTATTAGTGCCTACTCCAGTATTCTCTGAAGTGTTTTTCATTGAAGGCTGGTCCCAAGAGAGGCTCTGAGAAAAGAAAGGTTCTTAGGTTAATTACATACAGGATATGCTGTTTACCATCACTCCCATCCCCTGAAATTCACATTGCATATTAACACTTTAAAGTCTTTGCAAAGTTCTAGAGTTAAAAACAAACAAGAAAAATATCTATGAATCTTTAGTTAACACAACATTGCTCAGATATATTTGGGAACCACTTTATTGCTGTATAAAACTGTGTTAATTGTTTTTTTAAAAAAAGGAGGATGCCAAACCTCTCTGTGGTTGTGGACATCTGATTTTAGCCTCTTTCTTTCAAACCTGCCATTTCTTTAGGAATTAAAATTTTCAGAGAATTTGGCTTAACTATTCTTAGACCTTCCACTCACGTATAATTGGTGACACACAATTATCAGTGAGTCTTTTTAAATTTATTTTTATTAAAAAAAATTTTTTTAACATCTTTATTGGAGTATAATTGCTTTACAATGTTGTGTTAGTTTCTGCTATCAGTGAGTCTGATTCTAAAACAAACACTAGTTTCTGGAAGAAAACTAAGTTTTCTCTGGAAGAAAAAAAGGATTTTTTTTCCTTTAGGCATATTTGTGTATGCCTCATACCCAACATTACCTTGTAACTGAGATGGGTAGAATAATTTCCAGTGAGGATGGCTTTATTATGCAAGAGAAAGAGGCGCGCTAACCAGCACTATACAAGCTAGTTTGGTTGTGTGGTTTTGTTTGTTGTGCGGTCCTAGCCTTCCATCTAATTAGCACCCCTTTTCACACTCTTCAAGATGTCCCGATTTGGATGTAAACTATGGTCATCCTACTTTTGGAAGTAACTGTAGGATGGTTGCCTTTTTGTTGTTATTGTAATTAATTCAAGTAGAGGGTACTACTTAAAAAAAAGTCTTATTCAGACAGATGCTGTTGGGGATGCTTCATTCTTTTTCCTATTTGTCTCAGGGTTACTCCTCATCTTCACTTGTGGATTTCTCTTCCCCAGTTTAGACCTTTCATCTTTTTGTTTGTCTAAATTCTATCGTAGGGCCCCTTCTTTTCTCCACATACTTGCTCTCCCTGGGAGAAATCTCATTTTCTCTAGTGGTGTCAGTTACCATCTGCATGCTGATGTCTCCCACATATTTGCATTTACTTCCACGATCTTATTTCGTGTTTTCAGTTTGCAACCCGTTTTCTATGTTTCTTTTTTTTTTTAATCAATTGCACTTTAAAAAAAAATTAATTAATTAATTTATTTATTTTTGGCTGTGTTGGGTCTTCGTTTCTGTGCGAGGGCTTTCTCTAGTTGCGGCAAGCGGGGGCCACTCTTCATCGCGGTGCGCGGGCCTCTCACTATCGCGGCCTCTCTTGTTGCGGAGCACAGGCTCCAGACGCGCAGGCTCAGTAATTGTGGCTCACGGGCCTAGTTGCTCTGCGGCATGTGGGATCTTCCCAGACCAGGGCTCGAACCCGTGTCCCCTGCATTGGCAGGCAGATTCTCAACCACTGCGCCACCAGGGAAGCCTCTATGTTTCTTTTTTTCTACTTTCGGAACTTGATTTGTCCTGCATTGAATAATATCTTTTTTATATTTACTCATTTGAACGTTATTCATTCTGTTATGATTGTTCACGTTGGACTTAAACTTGTGACACACCTGCTCGTCTTCACAAAGCCTTAATTACATCCGCACTTAATTACATGAGCCATGCAAGGACCTTAAACTTCTCTAACTTCTTTCTTCACCCTCCTGTCTTATATGTTACTTTTCTCTAGTATTGTCCCACCTTTTAAAACAAATTGTTTCATGGAAATATAACATTTACGGGGAAAAGTGCACAAATCACAAGTGAAGAGCTCAATGAATTTTTATAAAGCAAAAACCACGTGCATACCACCCAGATCTAGAAATAGCACATCACCAATTCCTCTGAAACCCCTTCATGCCTGCTCGCAGTTAACCCAACCCCCAGCCCCCAAGCCAAAGGGGAACCATTCATTATTCAGACTTCTCAGACATAGGTTAATTTCAAATCTGTTTTTGAACTTTATATAAATGGAATCATAAATCGTGTAACTCTTCTGTGCCTGGCTTCTTTGGCATAACATTATGTCTGTGAGATTCATCCATGTTTTTATATGTTGCAATCATTTATTCTTCCCATTGTTACGTAGTATTCCATTTTATGGATTCTATCACAATTTTTTAAAGCTATGCTGCTGTTGATGCACATTTGCTTGTTTCCAGTTTTAGGTTATTACAGAGAAAGATGTTATGAACAATCTTCTATATGTCTCTTGGTGTTCACAAGCATGCATTTCTGTTGAACATGTGCCAGATTGTAAAATTGCTGGCTCAGAGTATATCCCTTCAGCTTTAGTGGCCGATGCCAAACGACAAACAACTACAAGTATTTAAACTTGTACCAGCAGTGTGAGAAAAGGGTTTCATAGCTAGGTCTTGGAATTTCTCTTGACCAACATTCTGGAGATTTTCTTCATGTCTCTGTAGTACTGGAACTCTTGTTCCTGATTCCCCTGTCTCCCTCCTTTCTGATTTAATTCTCATTTTATTAGCCTGCAGTAACTTTCTTAACTAACTGAGGGTCTATGGAAGTTAAAGATTTTGACCTACAAATGGAGACCCCCGTTTTGGAAGGTTGTGGCTATAGACTACTTGGTTGGAGTTAATTTTGCCTTGACATTTTGAAGGCAATTCTTCATTGTCTCCTAGCTTCTAGTCTTGAGGTTAAAGAGTTTTTAGATACTCGGTGCAAACCATTATGTATATATAGGATGGAGAAACAACAAGGTCTTACTGTATAGACAGAGAACTATATTCAATATCCTGTGATAAACCATAATGGAAAATAATTTAAAAAACCATATATATATATATTGAATCACTTTGCAAAAAGAAAAGAGTTTTTAGATACTCAGATTCTAGGTCTTTTGTATGTAACCTATTAGTTTTTCCTCTTTGGAGATTTTTAGGGTCTCACCCTTGTCCCTGGTATTTTGCAATTTCAATATGGTGTACCTTGCTGTGTGGCTTTTTCTACTAACCGCTGTATTAGGCTCTGGGCAGGACTTTTCACTGTGGAAAATCATATCCTTTCCTTCTGGGAAGTTTTCTTCACTTATTTCTTTGATACTTATCTCCTCTATATTTTCCTTTTTCTTGAAATTATTATTATTCGGATATTGGCTCTCTAAATTACTTATCTAATCTTCTTAATTTTCTCTCTGATTTCCCACTGCCCCACTGCCTTTTTATCCTACTTCCTAAGATATTTCCTTTTTTTCTATTGAATTTATTATTACTGTTCTCCTGTTTTTGTTCTTTTTTTTCTTTTCTGAAAAATTCCTTTTTAGGCGTCTTCTTGTTTCATGCACATGATATTCTTATTTCTCTGATGTTATTAATGATAGTGTTTAAGTTTTCTTCTGATTTCTATACTGGCTTTGTCTCCACTGGGTTTCTTTTCTTCTGTTTGTTTCTTTTTATCACTGTCTTCCATGCTGGAGACCCTTGACAATTTCTGGTGATCCTCAGACAGACAATTATCTTTAGCATTGGAACAGTGAAGCACTAACAGCTTGATTAGATGGAGTCTGTTGAAGAGATTTTGTGGAAAATCGTGGAAGCAGTTTTTGTTTCTTTTTAGACTTTTTACTATTTATTTTTATATTAAGATACAGTAAAATGGACTTTTTTGATGTACAGTTCTATAAATTTTAACATATGTGTAGATTTCTGTAACTAGCAACACCACAATCAAGATACAGAACAGTTGCATCAGCCTGAAAAAACCTCCCTCTGACTCCGTTTCTGTAGCCACATCCTCTTCTCATGTCTAACCCCTCGGAGGTCACTAATGTATTCTCTGTCACTCTAGTTTTTTCTTTTCAACAATCATATAAATGGAATAAGATAGTATGTAACCTTTTGAGACTGGCTTCTTTCATTCCCAAATCCTTTGGTATTTATCTAACTTGTATTTTATTCCTTGTTATTGTGGGGCAGTATTCCACTATAGGGATCTACCACAGGTTTACCTACTCATTTGTTGAAGGACATTTGAGTTGTTTCCAGATTTGGTGATTGACTACAAAGAAAACTGTTTTAACCATTTGTGTAAGGGTTTTATATGAACATAAGTTTTCATTTCTCTAAGGTAAACACTTAGGAGTTGAGTTGTTAGGTCAGTGATAAGAGTATGTTTAATTTTGTAAGAAAGTGCCAAACTATTTTCCAAAGTGGTTGTACCATTTTGCATTTCTACCAGCAATGTATGAGAGGTTCATTTATTTCTTTTCCTCATCAGCACTTGGTACGGTCACTATTTTTTCATTTAGCTGTCTAACAGGTGTGTAGCATATTTCATTGTGATCCTTTGTCATATATTTGATTTGCAAATATTTTTCCCAATCTGTAGTTTGTCTTTTTACTCACTTAATTGTTTTTATTCATGTATTAAAATTGTATTTCATGTGGCCAATCCCCTTATTTTTCTTCCCTTTTTTCCCCCTTCTAAATCACAGGGAAGCCTGTGTATGTCAGCTGGGATCAAAACTCCCAAAAGGTGGGAACTGATAGTATCTAACACAACCTTTGTGAATTTTGATCTCTTTGACTGTGTGGCCATCAGGACCTGTTCAGGCTGTTCCCGAGGACAGGGTAAGTTGAGTAGATAAGACAGATAGTGAATAAGGCGAGTACTCATATAAATGTGATAAATAGTGGCAAAAGCCATGTGATTCATTGTTTCTTTTAGTTATAAGATTGCATTAGTTGAAACTGCTGCTCAAATCTCCTAAAAGAAATTCTAGAGGAGGCCAGGTGCTCCCAATGTGGCTCCTGCAGCTCCCCAGTCTTTCCCTATATGGTGCCTATCACACTCTATGACTATGGTGCCATGTCTCTGCTGCACTCTGAGCTTCATGAAGGCAGGGATCACATCTTTCTCTCTCTCTCTTTTTTATTGAAGCATAGTTGATTTACAGTTAGTTTCAGGTGTACAACATAGAGATTCAATATTTTTATGGATTATACTCCATTTAAAGTTATTATGAAATATTGGCTATATTCCCTGTGCTCTACAATATATCCTTGTAGCTTATTTATTTTATACATAGTAGTTTGTCCCTCTTGAGCCCCTCCCCCATCTTGCCCCACCCTAGCCACCAGTTTGTTCTCTATATCTGATCACATCTCTTTTGCTCGGAGTTTTATCATTAGTAACTAGTAGCCTGATGCCCAGTAGGTTCATTGATTAAATCAATGAATGGAACTGGATGGATAGACATGTGGATATAAACTAACACACATGCAAGCTTTCCTGAAAGAGCCAGAGTTCAGGTACTTTATGTTTGCAACAGCCCAAGACTTGTTGTATGCACCATAGGAATTCTTGTCCACTTGTTAACCACATCTCAGAGGCAGTGAGAAATACCTTGGAGAACTCATGGGCCAAGGTGAAAAGAAGCAGAGAGCAATCTAGTTGATTTGATCATTGTAAACAGACAAACCAAGTGATTCAAGTAAATATGCTCTTGTGGTTTGAATCACCAATTTAGATAATTGTTTGTTTTTTTAATTAAATGAATAATCAGCAAGTTTCCACTGTGCTTTTTTCCGCCCCACCCCGCCCCCCATAGGCAGAGCCAAATATTGTTTTTATTTGGGTGGCATCTGAGTTTAAGATTGTAGAAATAATAATAGGAATAAAAAATGCCTTATGGCAATCACTTCAAATCATAATTCCTCAGTCATTTAATAGCTTCACTGTTTCATATCATTCATAAGACACTGAAAAAAAAGCACACTGCTCCTTATGAGCTCTAATCTCCTCTCACTGGATGGTCTTGGCGAAGCTATCTCTTTCATTTGTTTAAAAATTGTCTAGTCTAGGTTCTGTTTAAGGAACTGGGCAGTACAGAGATGAAAAACACATAGTTCTTGTCTTCCAGCATCTCTCCATCGAGGCACAAAAATAAATGTCTAAGCCAGTGATTGTAATAGTGTGATGAGTCCAGTACTAGAGGATTGAGCAAGGTCAGTGAGGGGAGCAAGGAAAGGGATCAGGTAAGATTTCATCATAGAGTGCCTTGAGCAGGATTTAGAAAGGTGAAGAGAAGTTTGCAAGGAGGAATAGGCAGAGAAAAGTTTCTACGTATTAGAAACAGCATATGCAAAAAAAATTCCAAAGAGCAAGTTATGATTGGGGAATTGCAAAGAAATCCAATATAACTGAATTGTAGAACTGCTTGTGGTATTAGATGAACTACAGAAGTTGCCAGAGGCGGAATCGTGGCATCTTGAATGTGTGACCATTCAGTACATGGACTCTACTGGGATGAGAATGAAAGCATTGGGGCCTCTCTTTGTATCAATATTTTATTTTAAAATTTTCCTTTTTTTGTGTATTTTATAAGGTATATAATACAGTAATACGGTAGCATATATACTAAGAGATGTGTACTGAATTTTTAAATTTTAATGACAGGAAGGTGAGTATTAGAAGACCACTGCCATCGTTTCTTCCTGGGCAACTGGCCTGGCAGCAGAATCACAGTGAATCACATGGAGGTGGTATGAGGGAAACCCTGCTAAGAAGTGTAGCCCTAGAGCTAATATTTGAAAAATGTGTTACTATTGCTATTTACCCATGTGACTGATTGAATATTGCTTTTGAGGGTAAATGTTTAAAGTATAAATCTCATAAAAAGTGGGGTTAGGTTTGCCGTAGAAGAACTAGAGCAGAAAGATGGAGAGACTAACCCACAGCACTTTTAGCATTTAATAATCAGTCAATTAATGTTCTGTGTCATCATTTCCCACTAGACCACAATTTCTCACCCTTGGCACTATGGCATTTGGGGTTGGATAACTTTTTTTTTTGGCTGCACAGAGCAGCATGGGGGAATCTTAGTTCCCAGACCAGGGATGGAACCCGCGCCCCCTGCAGTGGAAGCATGGAGTCTTAACCACTGGACCACCAGGGAAGTCCCTGGATAACTTTTTGTTGTGGGGACTGTCCTGTGCATTATAGAATGTTTAGCCTCATCCTTGCCTCTACCCACCAGATGCTCGTAGCACTGCCATCCACCCAGTTGTGACAGCCAAAAATGATTGCAAATGGTGCCAAATGTCCCCTGGAGGGCAAACCACCCCTGGTTGAGAATCATTGCCCTAGAATACAGGCTGCATGAGAGCAATGCCACTACTGTTCTTGTTTCCCTCTCTCTCCAGTACATAGCACAGAGCCTGGCATATAGTCAACACCTAGGATTTTTTTTTTTCTTGAATAAATGAGTGGATTGTAAAACTGTATAAATATGCAATTTAAAATACTGAAAATATCCCAGTGACTTCAGTTGCCATTTGTGATCATATTCTTTGGTGTCATTGCATCACAGTCTTTCTTCCAATTTATAGGTGGATTTACTGTCAAGACCAGCCAGTTGAAGTTTACAAACTCTCCAAACTTGGTAGCATTTCCATTTCCTCATGCAGCAGTTTTGGAAGACTTGGATGGGTCTCTGTCCGGGAAAAATAGAAGTCACGTTCTTGCTTCTATGGAAACCCTTCCAGCTTCTTGTTTGGTCAAGGCCAGCTTCAGTCAGCTTGTCCATGGAAGTGTCTGTGAGGAAAATGTTCTCTTTCATCGTATGTCTATTGGTTTGTAAGTTGAATTAACTCTACATTTTGGCTTGTCAGTGCACATGCATATATCATTCATGCTGTTGATATTCGTAGAAGTGAAATTGTTTTCCGGAATCTTTTGGAAGTATTTAGTTCTACAAAAGTGACGTGGGGATAATTTTGACAGCTGTCAGATCATAAGTTTATGGTAGTTTTAGACTTATTCAAATGGCAGCTAACTTTCAATAACAATGGACCAGGTCTCATAGCCCTTGACCTCTTATTGGCATTTTGAGCTAATAGCTTCCTCTTGAAAAGACTTGCAACCAACAGAGAATTTGAAATATATTTAAATTAAGAGGATTATTAAAAATTCCAGTAATGTCCATTCTCATTTATGTACACCTACTCCCCCTGAGCTCTTTTTTTTTTTTTTTCCATCTTAATATGGTTTTTAAAGGCACAGGCTTTTTATTTTTTTTTAAAGATTTATTGATTGATTGATTACTATGTTGGGTCTTCGTTTCTGTGCTAGGGCTTTCTCTAGTTGCGGCAAGCGGGGGCCACTCTTCATCGCGGTGTGCGGGCCTCTCTTGTTGAGGAGCACAGGCTCCAGACGCGCAGGCTCAGTAGTTGTGGCTCACGGGCCTAGTTGCTCCACGGCATGTGGGATCTTCCCAGACCAGGGCTCGAACCCGTGTCCCCTGCATTGGCAGGCAGATTCTCAACCACTGCGCCACCAGGGAAGCCCCCCTGAGCTCTTTTTAAGTGTTCAGTATGCTCCAGGGAAGCAATTGCTGATGCCTCCCTATTACTTGCAAAGTTGCTTCACCCCAGTTCATTTTCCTTGTTAATTTCATGAACTATTGGATTTGTACAATACATTTCCTATTAATATTGGAGCAAGGACTCCTTGGTTATGCTACTCAAACTACCATTAAGTCAGCAGCTGGGCTGTTTATAATGCATAATAGGATTGCTTCTGCCCTCTTTAATTTCCAGGTAAAGATTGCTGAGTGTCTAGGGTTCTATCTTTTACCTATTTCAAATGCATTATATACATTTAGCCACACTTCTTTCCTTTTGTTTTGTGTCCTAACTGCATGAATATTAAGTCAAGTGCTTCAGCCAGATCATGCTGGCATCTTATTTAAACAGGTAAACTCCAGAGAGTGAGCCTATATGGTCAGGATTGCACTTAAGTCTGCATTCTGAATGCATATGGCATCAGTATCTTGACTTTCTGTTTTAGACACCTTAGTAATATAATACCCTGCTAGCATTGAATCATCTGAAAATGCTCCACTTTTGCTTTCCAAACTGTTTATTATTCTATCTGATGTTAATGGACCCAATTCCAGTGAGTAAAATAACAATGTGGAGGGATATATTTTCTTTTCTAATCATTTTGATTATGCAGAGCATGCCTTTCCTTTTCATCCTTAGGAATGCATCCTGATTTTTATCATTTTAGTGATTTTAACAAAGATGTTTTTAATGAGCATTTTGAGCTTTATTAAAGTTAGTGATTTATTTCTTATATGCGTTTTTTCCAAATGAGGAAAATTAAAATAGATTTATGTAGTTAAAAAGAACATTCTGTGCTTGCATGATATTGATTTCTCTGTGTTGTTGATATTCCTTTATTTATTTATTTATTTATTTATTTTATTATTTATTTTTGGCTGTGTTGGGTCTTCGTTTCTGTGCGAGGGCTTTCTCTAGTTGCGGCGAGCAGGGGCCACTCTTCATCGCGGTGCGCGGGCCTCTCACTGTTGTGGCCTCTCTTGTTGTGGAGCACGGGCTCCAGACACGCAGGCTCAGTAGTTGTGGCTCACGGGCCCAGTTGCTCCGCGGCATGTGGGATCTTCCCAGACCAGGGCTCGAACCTGTGTCCCCTGCATTGGCAGGCAGATTCTCAACCACTGCGCCACCAGGGAAGCCCCGATATTCATTTTTTATGCCTTACTTGGAGACCTACTGGGAGACTGTGTCTTAGAGAGGCATTTAGTGCCATTAGAAGGCTCCGCAGGTGTAATCCTTCTGAACATCTGCTCTTGGAGATCTTTAGGACAGGATAATTAGGTGCTTACCTAGGCAGCAGGTCATGATCCCAGCACTCAGGGACTGACAAGGTCAAAAAGATAATAATCCTGATACTGTATTCTAAGTAGATTCAAAAGACTCCTACTAGGGTGAAAAACTTGCCTTGGTTTGTTTGTAATTTTCTTGGTTTTAAAATAGAAAACCTCGTGTCCCAGAAACCCCTTCAGTCTTGAGAAAACCAGGATGGTTGGTCACCCTACTCCCTAGGCTTCTATTTTAAACATTTTCAGGTTGATTCACAGGTCTGTGGACAAGTGCTCAATGACCCCAAATTGGCCCCAGGGGAGTCTTAGCACATTCCCAATTATGAGTCTCTTAGCCTTCGTGTCCTCGTCTCTAGGGTAAGGAGGTTGGGTTAGATGATCTCGAAGGCCTTGCTAGTCAGAGTGCACCTGTGTGACCTGGGATTAAACTCGGGAATCTCAGACTCACTGCAGACGTTCTGAGTCAGGACCCACAGGGGATTTATATTCAAGTTTTAGAAGCACTGCCCTAAGGTCTTTCTAACTTGAGCTTTCCAGGATTCTATCCTCAGCTATTTGTGTTCAGTGACTTGATCTCTGTCCCAGAGCATTTCATTAGGAACATGTCAGAGCTAATGAGCAACTTGAATTCTGCGTAGATACAAACTTTGCTGCATTTCATGGAGAAAGGATTAATTTGTTGTGCTATTTGCCCTGGAGCACGCACCCTAAGAGTTGATTTACAAAGCTCTCACGGTCCCCATCTTTTGGGGTTGCATGTTGATGGAGATCTGATGTGGCACAAGGACCCTGCCCTCTTCCCTTTCAACTCTTAGCCTCCTCCTGCCTCCCTCAGCCCAGGTCCCCAGAGGGCAAGGCGTGAGGGCTGCACAGCTGTTTAACGGGGCACCTCTGCCCCCTAACCAGCAACCGAGTGCTTGGAGTGTGATCTCTTCCTTGGAGGCCCCTTCTGGTTCATGTTCACTATAAGTTCCTTGTTTGACATTGGCAACCTTCCCTCACTACATTTTCCAAGAGTGATGGGTGCTTACATTGTGGCATTTCCGGTTTTGTAGCTTCCTCTGACTTGACCTTGCAGTTGGGTTGACTGAGGCTTAAAAATGTTTGAAGTTGGTAATAATGTTTAATATTTAGGTGAAGGAAAGATTCCTACCCTCTACAAGGCAGAGTCTAGTTTCTGTTTTGTTAAAATGATGACATGCTTGGTTTGGGTGAGTTCTCTCTCACTTGCCAGTTCTAAAAACATGCTTTCTTTAGGGGCCACAGGTACTCAGCATAGCGTTCCTTTCCTGGCTTCCAATCTCATTCTCCCAACCCCATCCTTCCTGATAAGACTGGAAAGCATTAGCCCTATCGGTGTAAGTCAGGACCTCATTTCAGAAAAATGTCAGGAACTTTTCCTATAGAGGCCTCATAATGACAACATGCCTCACATAGTTCCTGGATTTACTGATCCCACATTTCTTATGTATAGAGATAAATTACCTGGAACAAGGATCATCTCACCAGTAGATTTCTGTGTGCTCCTTCTAGACCTCCTTTGTAAGTTCTTCTCCCTGCCCCTTAAATGCTAGTGTTCCTTAGGGTTCTGTGAGAAGCTTTCCTCTCACATCATGCTCTTCCCAAGTGATCTGGATTATTCCACAGCCTCAGTTAACAGTCACTGATGATTCTAGATTTTTTCCCTCCAGTCTACATTGCTTTATTGAATTCCAGATCCATTTATCCAACTGCCCTTAGAATCTGCCCTGCCCAGTATTGAAGTCACTCGCCACAGGTGGCTACTGAACACGTGAAATGTGACTCGTCCAAATGGAGATGTGCCATAAGTGTGAACTATACACCTTATTTCTAAGACTTTGTATGAAAAAAAAGAATGTAAGAGAGCTCAACAATTTGTTTATATTGCTTACGTTGAAGTGATAAGTTTTGAATATATTGGGTTAAATATATTATTAAAATTAATTTCACCTGTTTCTTTTAAATTTTTCAGTGTCGCTACAATAAAATTTAAGATTCTATCTGTGGCCTGCATTTATGGCTTGTATTATATTTCCACTGAGCAGCTATGCTTTCAGTATTTCCACTAGAGTATTCAACAGCCATCTCAAACTCAACTTGTCAAAACTGAACTTATGGTCTTTATTCCTTGGACCTATTCCTCCCTCGGTGTTCAGAATCTCTGGGTGTTCAGACAAATGATTCAGTTATCTAAGCCAGAGATGGGAGTCATCCTTGACTCATCTTCTTACTTATTCCTCACAGAAATCAAGCCTTGATCTGTCTTCCAATTATGTACTGAATTGAATGTGGGGGAAATTAGAAGAGTTTACAAGATGTTGTAGGTTGGCCAACCAGTCCTTCTGAGTTTTAACAGGAAGCACATAAAAGAAAGTCAAGATATATGCATATGTTTGAAATTATTTTTCAAAGGCTGAAGAATAGAGAGGTAATTAAGAATCATTTGTGGGCATAAATCATAGCCCACCCTCCCTCCGCCACTTCCTAGGTATGTTCCTGGACAAGTTACTTCACCTCTTTCTGCTTCAGTTCTCCTATCAGTAAAATGAGCCAAATGGTACTTAACTCACAGGGTCGCTGTCTGGCAGGTAGTAAGTGCTCAGTAAATGTTGTCTTTTAAAAGTCTCTACATTTATGAATGGTCTGATGAACCTAGAGGCAGGACAGGAATAAAGACGCAGACGTAGAGAATGGACTTTAGGACACGGGAAGGGGGAAGGGTAAGCTGAAACGAAGTGAGAGAGTGGCATGGACATATATACACTACCAAATGTAAAATAGATAGCTAGTGGGAAGCAGCCGCATAGCACAGGGAGATCAGCTCGGTGCTTTGTAACCACCCAGAGGGGTGGGATAGGAAGGGTGGGAGGGAGACGCAAGAGGGAGGGGATATGGGGATATATGTATACATATAGCTGATTCACTTTGTTATACAGCAGAAACTAACACAACATTATAAAGCAACTATACTCCAATAATGAAGTTTAAAAAAAAAGTCTCTACATTTATGATTGACAAAACAACATATAAACTTACTACTAATAGAATAAAATATTATAGATGATTACGTTTCTGAGAAGCAAATGCCTGGCAAGGGAATTAAGTTTGCTCAAATGAAACTTAATCCAATTCTTGAAAAATAGGGAACACTTTCCAATAGCCACATGACACTGCACTTATCCAACGAAATATCCCAGAAAGTCGTGGAATCTGGAGTCTTGCAGGACAGTTTATGATTCATTGTGCCCCAAAGCTTCTGTTTCTTTCTTCCTATTTCTCCTAGAAAAGAAAAGGTTAATGTTGCTGTTGATCACCTTGATTCTTAGATCCTGCTTAATATCCTTCCCTGTAGTGCTTGCGTTCAGTGTGTACCTATGGAACTGCTCTTAATGTGTCTGTGTTCAGAGTACAAGGCACCCCCTGCCTCTATGAATGCAAAAGTAGAGAAGAGTTGAAATGGAAATTGTGGCCTAGCTTTTCCTTTAATAATGGCCTAACGCTCCTTCCTAGGGATAAATAGGCATAACATCACTAATGGTATCTTTTCAGTTCTCAGAAAAAACACATGTGAGACAGGAAAATTCCAAGAAGTTTTATCCGCTCTCGGCAGCAGAGGTTACAGCAGTAAAATAGAAAAAGATCTAAACATCGAAATGGAGCCCAAACTGAGGAATATCATCAACAATACTCCATGGTTGTTAAATTTCATGAATAATAAAGGGGTCCAGGGGTGTGCTGGTACCTGTTTTACAACTAGCTTTCTACAATAAAGACCCTGGTTTGTAGCATTTGCTTAATTCCGTGGTGAAAATACTCTCACACGATCTGTCCTGATATCACTGAATACGGAGTTGGGAAGAGGGACTGATGGTGAGCTCATGAGGGGGAGTCTGTCAGCCCCACCAGCACCAGGTGTGCATATATATAAAAGAGAGGTAGGCTCTATAGTCTAACTCCCTACTAGGTGCATAAAATTGTTTTTCAATATTCCTGACAAGTGGTTGTCTACCTTGGAGTTGTGTAGCTCCAAGGGTAGTGTTTTCATGTTCTGAGATAGCCATTCCAGCTGCATTCCACAGATCAAGAAAGAGATGCAATAGTATGCGAAGGATAGACAGATAGACAATAGACATCTATTGCTTCTCTTCAAGGATTAAGGTATAATAAGCAAGAATTATTATCCCAAGTGTGTCGCAAAAACTTTAGACACTACCTTTGGGGAGGTGCTAGGTTGATTTTGGGACTTTTCTACAATCAATTATTATTGCTTTAGCTAACTCTGAAAAAAGATAAACAGAAATATATATCTGCAAAGTCGTGGAGGAGTGATGTGGGGTGTACCTGCCAGAAACGCAAGGATTCATACGGCTTGCCTCTCTGCCTATCATTTCTATATTTTACGTGAATTTAAGAATTGTTAAAAGTTTGGAAGAAAGTCTGAGGGTTAGGGTTTCTTTTCTCTTAGGTTTCTTACTCAGAAGGAGAAATATTTGTTTCTCAATCAATAAGGGTAGTATATACAGGAAACCCCTTACTGATACATGTCAGTTATCACTGGGTGATGGCAGATCAGCAGATAGAATAGTGGGTCTCGGACAGGACTTTTTTTTTCATTAAAAAAAATTTTGTTTATTATTATTGCTCACCAATGGGGAGGTGCGGTTTCTTTACACCAGTAGCCATAGGGGCAAGGGGAATACACAGTTAGCAACCTGTATAGCATGGGCTACTTATGCAAAAATAAGACTCTCCAAAACAAAGGACAGTGGTGCGCTTCTGACAAGGACTTCTTATGAGCCCAGTGTATTTTTAAAGGATGCTCAAGAAAAGTCGTGCCACAAAAATTTGTCGGCTGTGCTCAACAGTTTGATTTTGTCCTCTTTGTGCAGTAAAAGATGAGAGTAACAGCAGCAAGCATGAATATCCAGGCAATGCTGACAGTCCCATTTGGGGCTAGTTTTTATGATGTGTCTGGCTTAGGAGATGTGTAATTATAAAGGGTTTATTTCACAATTGCTCTGAATCTAGAGCATTTAGAGCTCAGTGCAGTGTTTGTCTGAATACACAGAGATATGGACCCTCAGGAAAAGTAAGCTAATGGTAAACACAAACCAGGGAGTTAATATTTGTTCTCACTGGTATTGTTGATTGCCTAACAACTCCTCTGTGGGCAGTAGGCACTCAACAGTTCTGCACAGTATCTGGGCACTAAATTACATAACTGTTGATGCAACTAATATTGTAAATTGGTACTTAGGTTGGGAAGTTTTATCAAGTGATACTGCTATATTTCTAAAGGAAAATGTCCTTTAATTAAAAACAGGCTTGGTGATTAAAAAAAAATTAAGCTACCTCATAGAAAAGGAAAGGCTTGTAGTCCTCTTGTCTTTTTGATTGTATACAGGAGCTATTGCTGACTCAGAGGTAAGGGTTAACATTTCAGATGGACTGGTTGCCTCCTGATTTCTTGCACATAAAGCCATGAGAAGTTCAGGGAGAGACTTCTTCCCCTAGTAATGAAGCTTTCTGCGCTGATGGCCCATGCAGACTTCCTTGGCTCCTCCAAATTAGAAATACTTGTGTGCTCCTTTGCTTCATTAACAGTAAAGGGAGGGAGATTGGTGGCTATTTAGGGCACGGGGAAATTAGTGGCTATTTAGGGCAAGTGAAAATTGTAGTAATTATGGTTGGTAAATTCTCTTCATGGTATTCTTCTATTCTTGGTCTTCTTTGGGTGCTTTTCAGAAGAGCCCACCACTGTCACTGCTGGCATTTGGCCTAGAAGGATGGGAGCTGATTTGACCTAGAATTTTTGGCCCTTGGGGTGGTGGTCAACAAAAGGCATCTTGCCTACTGGGAGATGGGTCTTTCACATTTTGATTTGCTTTTCAGAATGCACAATATGATCCTTTCCACTACCGACTGTGATAAAGGAATATTTGATAACCTCCTTCTCTACCTGTTATTTCCCTAAAGAAAGCTCATGCTGCCCTCGAGTGCCTGTGAAATTGCATCCCACATGAACCTTGGTTGAGATGGATGGGGCGGCTTGATAGGATCGGGCAGTGAATGAGGAAGGTAGAGGAAAGGATGATTTAGGATCACAGTGTGCTATGGTTGGGTCTCTGGTTGACCAAGGGGTTAGCATCAGATTACTGGATACTGTTGGAAGAAGGGCATCAAAAAGAAGGGGCAAAAGTCCTGAAGACGAATAGAACTGAATTAATGTTAGCATTTAGTGGTTTTACAGTATTTGAAAACAGGGTCATGTTTATAAGGGCCTTCTGAAACTGGGGAGTATGGCCTGAAAAATGGCTCCTTCAGTAAGTGAAATTACATCTATAGAAACAGAATCAGGAGAAATTAGATCTTAAAACTGACTTATAAATGTGATGCTGATAGAAATCTGAGAAATAATTAAGTCTAGTCCAAGTGACCAGGGGGAATTCTTGGGCCCACATTGCTGGAATGAAGAGGAATTTCTGGAAATATGCATTATCTCTTAAGAAAAGAGTGATAAAATATAGGCTGGTCAGGCAAAGTAAGTGACAAAATACAGGTTGGAGTAATTAGATGTGAACAGATGGATGCATTTGAACAAATAGAATTCTTTTGGTCTATAGTTTAAAAAAACCCTCCAAAACCCTAATGTAAAAGTGGTTTAATTGAGAGCACTCAACTAGGATAGAAGAAATCTAAGTTCATAAGGAAATCTTAGCATTTTCCTAAACCAGGGCCCACTGTTAGGCAGATTGCTTGTATATGTCCAGGAGAGGTTTTCTGACCACTAAACTTAAGTGTATAAGTCCTTTTGGTGAATATCTTATTGATAATGGGGTTGACTGTATCAGGATCTGATAACTTACGATCAATTGCTTATCTCCTTTGATGAGTAAGTTTACAAGAAATCTCCTGACACTCATGTGGTTTTCTGGGTAGACTTCCCTGGGACCAAACATCACTAAGTAGCCAGTTAGAGTGTTCTAGTCCATTTAACACTCATTTATTCATTCAACAAACAATTGTTGAATACCCACTATGTGAAAGGCAGTTTTATTTCTCACTGAGAATTATTAAATGGAAATTCTGATACATCAGTGAGTCTTTCTTGGAATTCAGTCTTGTGATTCATCTCCCAGAGCCCATATGTCTCTGTGAAAGCTGAAGGGCTGCTCTTTCAGAACCTGAAATTCTCGGAATCATTTTCTAGACTGTGGGGAATCCCACCTGATGTATTGACCTCGGTACTTGCTGTGGCTAACTCATTTGCCTCTTTGGTATTTCAACTTATCTCTTCTTATCACATTTGTTTTACATTTATTTCCCAGTAACCTATCTTCACTTAGTAAATATCTTAGTTGGACCAAATTGTGCTGGCTGATCTCCTGGGACCCTGGGACTCATGGTTTCAGTCAGGGTAAGAGAAAGCCATAGCGATTGAGGAGAAAGGGCTAGAAAATACAAGGGAGAAAATTAAGCTTTCTCAAACTTGTCTAAAATTAAAATTTACAAATAAATTTCATAAATGGAGGAGGAATTTGAGGATGTGAACTCCCCAAAGCTGGAAGAAGGAACAGGATAAAATATGGAGGGAATTTCCACAGTAGATTGGATGTTAGAACAGATGACCTTCATATCCACTCTGATTCTAAGAATGTGAGTCCAGGATTTACTTAAGTTCCGATTTAAATCTTGATATACATGCAAAAAAAGCCCTCTGTATCCCAGGTCCAAAGAGAGGAAGAAGCCCCCCCACCCCAAGATTTCTAAAGGTTTGGTGAATGCTATGTAGGGACATCTGGGAAAGAGTAGTTCTTTTATTCCAAATGCCCTGAGCATTCTTTATCCCTTTCATTTTACTTATTAACGGATGAAACAAACGCATTTAATCTTACAAGAAATATGTATCAAGTGCTACATTGCCAGGGCTAAAGCTCTGTACCATGAAAGGTTTTGAGTGTGTTTTTAAATGACCAAATATCCTGGATAAACTCTAGACAGTAAAATAAGTAGACAGAGTGGCAAACCAGGCACATCTGAGGTTCTTTCTTAAATGAGCTATAGGTAGACTTATTGGGCTTAGTGATGGTTACTGAATACTTCACATAGATTATCACTTTAAGTTTCACAGTTGCTATAGGAGATACATACTGTTGTTATCTCCATTAAAAATAAAAAAGGAAATTAAAGCTTAAAGAGGGTCAGTGAGTCCCCCAAATTCATACACCTAGTGCACGCAGATATAGATTTCCAATTTACACCCATTTGACAACGGTGCCCAAGCATTTAACACTAAAACCAGTCTCCTCTCTATAATATGCCACTAGATTGTAAATTGGCTTTCGATGTGCTCACATCACCCCTCACTTTGAAAACCCAACATCCTCCTTTGTCTCATTCCCCTTTACTTTGAGAATTTAATTATCTGCCTGTAGCAACATGCCACAGTTAAAGATTCTCATCAAAACTAAACCAGAGGGGGAAGGATGGTCGTAATGGGTGTTGATTTTTTTAGCTTTTGCTTTATTTTTTTTCTGTCCACTTTTTCTTTTAGGATCTAAGCAGGTGGCAAAATCTATTTATCTTCTGGTGAAGTCTTAAAAATCACTTTCTGGAATGGGCTGCATAGAATACTTTGTAGAAATTGAAAACTTTCTAGCTCTACCTGTGATGTTCACATATTACTTTTACCCTAGTCTGTCTCAGTTTCCTCACTTGGTAAAATGCTGTTCTTCTAGAAACCCTTTCTGTAAATTGGGAAGTTGGCATCGCTTTTGGGAAGAGCTCCTCCATGCAGGCTTTGTTTGCGTAACAAACATGATTTGAGTGCCCATAATGTGCAGGGCCCAGTGCCAAGGGGCAGGATACCAAAAAAGAGAAAATGTCTCTAACTTCAGGATGTCACATACCTTGTTAACAAGCAAGAACGCAAACCCACCGGCACTGAGTGAGCCCTGGGCATCACGTAAGCCCACAGGAGAGGACCCAGGGCCCTCTTCGTTCCGGGGAAGCTTACTGCGGCTGGTCCTGCTGGGCCGTTGGAGGTAGGCTCTGAGGTTCTGGGCTTCAGCCACTGTTCCCCAGAGGGATAACTAGTGACTGTGTAATACGCGTTCTGCTGCTGATAAACCCGGGCTATGGCAATATTCTGACCTTGGATATTTCTTTGTTAAAATAATAATATATAGTCCTGGCCTATATGAACTCATTAAGATGGCATTGATTAGTGGGCTAAGGTCTGAGTGTTACAGGTCAGTGTGATGCACAAATGGTCCAGTGACACCTTCCCACTGGGCTTTTTGACACACACCATGACTGCTAAAACCTGGATAGACACTGGGACGAGAGACATACATGGAGAAAATAGATGAGTTATAGCTGATGGGAGAGGAGTGCCTTAGATCCAGGATGGACAAAAAACTTACCACCCACTTTTTTTCTTTTTAAATCACTCTAGAGCCAATGCCCCAAAAGTTTCTTATGATTTAACCATAACGGACAGCAGAAATAAGACAACCACTGTCAGTTATGTGCATGACACACTGTCTAACCCTTATGGCTGGATGGCGCTGCTCTTGGATCAAGAGACCTACTCACTGCGATTTGAGAGCCCTTGGACCAACAGCTCTCTGCAGGTAATCCCTGGCATCCACTTGATGGTAGATTCCATTCCCTAGGGGTTCCCGTCTTTCCTTCTGTGATGCAATAGTTTGCAGGTATTAGCATCTTCTGGTGTTGATCAAGAAAACTGCAGCAGAATTTTGACCAGATGAATGTAACCTGAATTTGAGGTATGATTGTTTTTTATTTTAAACTTGAAAATTTTAGAATCTCTTTAAACCTCACCTTGAACACAGAATAATGGTTCTGCCTGAAATTTTAACTTTATTAATACAATGAAAAACAGCTTCTAAGCATCCTATAGAATTGTAGTCTTATATATTATGGGTTAAGAACCAACTTACCCCAGGGAAGTGTTTGTAGCCGAGAGAAAATAGCTTCACAAGGCATTTTTTTTACATTGCACACTGCCACCTTGTGGTCAAAGATTAACTTGCACATGAAAACGAAAAGCACTAGCCTTTCGTTTGGATTGGGTTGAAGGAGTCAGATGGCTAGGGGGAGGGAAGGTAGGAAAAACCATAAGGAAAATAGGTGCATTTTCTGAAGAAAATCAATCCAGTGGATTCCCTCAAGCTTCTCTTATTCCTTTTAACACATTTCTTTCTTCCCGTCTCATCACACACATTCTCCCTAAAGGTCATAAGAGCAGGTCTTAGGGAGCTGGAAGCAGGTGTGCCATAGAGCTGAAGAATTCAAAGCAGAATCCATTTGATCCCCTCACCACGGCTCTCAGGAAGAATGTGCACCTCTCTCCCCTTCCTCTGAGGTTCCCATGAGAACATTCTGGGAAGGTGAAGGCAGTAGAATGGTGACTCTGGAGGTGGACACCGGGGTCTCTGTCCCAGATCAGCGCTCTCCTGCTTTGTGATGTAGGGAGAGTTACCGAACCTCCACCTGCCTCAGTGTCTTCGTCTATAAAATGGAGGCAATACTAGTAACAATCCCCAGAGTCTTTCAAGGGTTGGATGCCTTGATATGAATGATACCTGAGCCAATGCTCAACCGTGTTAGCTGTTACTGTTATAAATGGATGGCACTCCTATCATTGCCTGCCTGTTTGAGTCTTGGGGAAAACTGAACAGGAAATCTACATGTGTCTCTGTCTCTTCTTGCTGTTTGACCTGGGACAAGTTCCTTCACTTGTCTGAACTTTGGTTTTCTCCTCTGTTAATTGAGATTGTTAAATAAGAAGAACCTTACAGCTTTCAGTCCTCACACTGTATGATTTTGTAGCTTTAGTTATGAATTTATGATGGAGTAGATTTAAGTAATCCCATTTCCCACAAGAAACGTAGCCGGTGTGAACAGTCCTGTTTCTAAACCACTCCATCTGAGTTCTTTGTAAATCTTTT
Organism: Balaenoptera musculus; assembly: GCF_009873245.2. NCBI lineage: Eukaryota > Metazoa > Chordata > Mammalia > Artiodactyla > Balaenopteridae > Balaenoptera > Balaenoptera musculus. The sequence goes on from NC_045795.1 coordinate 25,630,795, forward strand.
TCTGGGAAGAGTCTTCCTCACTCAATGAGCACTTTTGTACTTTTCTCTCACTTCAAGTACTCAGCGACATTTGAGAACTTTGCTCCTGGGAATTACCTGCTGCTGGTGCACACAGACCTGTGGCCTTACCCTGACATCCTCATAACGTGCGGGAGTCAAGCGGGGCGGTCCCTTCCGTCTCTTCCATCACCTGGTCGGGACCAGGGCTGTGACTGGTTCTTCCACAGCCAGTTGAGACAACTCACCTATCTGGGTAAGTATAATGGGATGAGCATGTTGAGCACATAGTCAGAAACCACAATTCCCTTTGGAAGACCAAACACTGGTGCTATGAAGTGATGAGGAACTGAAAGAGACCGCTGTGTGTTATGGTTAAGTGGTTGGGCTCTGAATCAGACTGCCTGCATTTGAATCCCAGCTCTGGCACCTACTAGCTATGGGACATCGTGCAGGTATTCTTTCTAAGCCTCAGCCTCCTCATCTGTAAAATGGGATAATAAAAGGACCTATCTAAAGGATAGGAAATTAAATCAAAGATAACATGTAAAATTCTTTAGCAGAGGGTCTAAACCAGAGCAAGTGCTTAATAAACTTTGACTGCTATTCGTATTTTTCATTCATGTTAAGGCCATGTTGTATTTGTAGAAAAGTCAACTGCACATGTAAAGACAGGATGGCTGGTTGTGATCACCGATACAAGGAGCAGCAAAGGTACAGAGAGGCAGGATGAAGAGTGTAGTCAATGTGGAAGGTGAGAAGCCTTGGAAGGAAATCTGAGGTCAGGAAAATGAGATGCATGGAAGGCTATCTGAGGACTTGGGGATGGGCTGTCTTGTCTTGTGTCAGAGGCAGCATCAGGGTGAAGGGTCCAGGAGTCTCATTTTATAGAACCAGAAACCCTGCAGTGATTACAGAGTAACAGGGGCCAAAAGGATTTCCTTACCTTCTTATTGTGCATGTTTCACGGGAGCCCAATGTGTGGGTCAGGGCCATAGATTTCTTTTGACTTCCTGGAGCTCATCTCATATTTCTTTTCTATATTATTTCAGCATTGGTCACTCTGGGTACATGGTGTCCACTTATACCAACCTTAGCTCAGTGTGGTCTGTAAGAAGGAGAATCTGACAAATTGAGTCTCTAGAAGGACAATTTTGTTATGAACTGGTCTTAATAGATCCTGGTCGAAATCAGGGCCATGTCAAGCATGGCAAGTCCCAGTCTCTGCCACAAGCCAGACTTGGCCTTAAGGGTTTAGGGAGCTGGTAGGCATCCTGAGTTCTTTGTCCCTCTCACTTGTGCCTAGCCATTTGTCAACTGGGTCCGATTACACTTGAGCCCTAGGGCGATTACATTTTAATAGCACCAGAGAGGAGAGGATGGTGCTTCCCGGGTTTTTAAAAAGTCTTGGCCAAATGGATTGCTCTATATTTTATTTGCACTGAATTGTACCATTCAAATTTTATTTCTGATTTGATTCATCCATAAATACAACCTAAAACTATAAAAAATCAGGATGGACAGAGATCCCTGAGACTGTTTTACCACTAGAGTCAAATACAGCCGTTAAGTAAGAGCAAATAGTTGCCATTAACTTTAACTATGGCTATTCATTTGATGTATATTCCGAAACAAAATTTTAATTTCAAATTGCTCTTGTGTTATTAGTTAGCACGCTTCTGAGGAACCTGTCTTGTCCATGGATCAGATTTGTTCATGAACTGCAAACTAATTTGAACAGCCACATAAACCAAGCATGATAAAGGAACATTTGTGGCATAAAGAAAACAAAATCAAGTCATGCAGCTGAAGATTTTCTTCCCCGCATTATTTATTGAATTAACAGCAAGTTATAGTATTATACTATATTTACACATATGGTATAAATGCACATCTGTATAAGTATATATATATATTTTATGTAGATGTGCATCTGTATTATATATGTACATATATAGGACTGAGGTGCATATTTCAGTATAAACCATTTTTATTAGGCAGACGGCTTTTATTAATTAAAGAGTCTTTGTATCAGAATACCTTGGTATCTCCACTTTTGAATAATATGAGTTGGGCAAGGAACAGGAAGTCACAGAGGGTTGCTGGAATGTTTAGTAAGGTTGGATACCCTGACTCCTTGGAGAGGATTCCTAGTCCTCCAAGGAGCAGCTTTCATGGTCATCTGTGCTCCCGCCATCCTCTGTCTGAATGGAGTAGGTAGGTGGCGAGAGCCAGGCCTGTTCCCATTCCTGGGCTGTCACAGTGAGGACTTGAGGTTTCAGGCGGAGCCGAAGCTCACACTGGTCTTCCATGGTGGTGTCCCGTGCAGCTATATTGGGTTGTGTGCATTGGGCATGATTGTGGATATCCTCTGTGTAAAGTCTGCACCACCACTAGGAATTTGAGGAGGCTACCATGGTGTCCGCAGACCAACAGCCCCAACGGCAGTGACGTAGCTGCGGCTGACACCTCCAAAGGCTCCAAGCAGGAGAGTGCCAGTTACATGTTGATTAGTTTGTTACTTTCGCTTAATTGTCTTCTTTGGACCATGGGGCTTTATAGGTCTCTGTGATTGGGATAATTTACATAAAATACATTTAATCCAAGAAGAGAAGCCCTCACAGTCTATGTGGACATATACCTGGAATGAAAAAAAAAACCCATGAGGAGGTTGTGTATACAGAAGTTTCATTTTATTATAGGGAAACTGCTTGACCCTCCTCCAGGTCCACCGAGTTTCCTGTCAGGCTTTGGGGGGTGGGCATGGTTGGGGGGACACTGCTCCTTTCCCTGCTGGCCTTCCATCTGGAGTCCTGCTCCGCTGACAGTTGGCTGGCTTTCACTCATTCCTTGACCACTTCTAAGTAGACCGTCTTTTGTATTGTTAGTGTGCAGCCCTACCACATCCCCCCAGAGGGGAAGTTTTTAAAAAATCACAATTATCTTCATTTCCTCCATTTGGCTCCTTGCTGTGTGATTTAAGATGCCTGACTCATCTTTGACCCAGCCGAGAATGGCAGAGAGCAGAACCCAGGCATTCTGGCTCCTGGCTGTGAGTCTCTCCACTAGAGTGTGCTGCCCACTCAATAATCATGGGCCACTGACCAACAAGGGTGGGGGGTGCCAGGCAGTGGTGCAGGAGAAAATTTCTCACTGGTCCCCATGACAAAGAGAAACGTCCCGCACGTATAATATTTCTTGACTCTTGCCTTTCTCTTCTCTACCAAGGCAAGTTTTGTCTTTGTTCAGCAATGTCTTTACAGAATGCAGCTTCTTTGGAAAGCTCATGGCCAGAGTTTAGGGCTGTGGGTTTTAATCAGTGGCTGGCTGGCTGTTTTACCTGGGGCGTGGGATTCATATAAATTCTCCACGCCTCCGTGGCTGCATTTATACAACCAGGTTAAGAATACTTACTGATCTCTTGGAGTTGTGGTACAAAACACCCAAACATCTTCAAGTGTGATTAGCATGCCATGTTATTTTATTACACATTTTCTCAGTAGATTATTTCTCTAGAATGTTTCTTTTTTTTCCTGGAAGGTGGTCAATCTCAGGTGCCTTGAATTCCATATACCCGTCATAACTTGTCTAAAAGAGTCTCATTCTACTTTCCTTGACTAGCTTTTGTGAGATAACAGATTCATGATAACATGACGTATATGATATATGGGTCCCCTGATTGAAACTTCGTATCACTTAAGCAATTGTTACCCACAGAATAAGATAACCTTGCTCATTTAAGAATCTCTCTTAAGGAGATTGGTTCTAAAGCCTTTCTAAAGCCCCTTAGACTTCTGCCCAAGGAGCCACTTACAAAACAGACCACAAGTGAAGTCCTTGTGTGCTACAGTTTGTGGTAGGATCCCGGAGGGGCAATATTTGGTGTGATAAACTATCATGAACGGCAGTGGTGAACTGCAGCTTCTACACCATGCTTGCGAACGGGTCTGACTATAAAACAAGCGTTCCTTCATATTGTCAAACTTGGAGTCAAATCCAGAGAGCCCATTTTTCAGTCTCTGTGATCGGATTCACTAGCACTCCTGTCTCTGACTTACACAGCCAGTTTCCCACTGCCTCTGTCCCTGTTGGTTTTTTCCCAGGGATGTTTTAGTTCGTGGTGAACTATTTTTATTTTTTAGTTACATTCACGCTATGAAATAATTAGTCAGCTAATTAATCTGGTTTACAAGCTTTGTAGGATTCTTCAGCTGTCAGTCAGGCCCAGGCCCGAGGCCTACATCTAGTCTCAGCTCTCTTGCTCATGTGATTCCCGTTGCCATGGCTACCGGCTACATCTGCTGACACCCCACTCTCTATTTATTGCTTAATTAAGAATTTCACGCTCTGCCCTTATCTGCCTCTAAGAACAAGCGCATACTGTTAAGAAATTCCGAATTTACGCCCCGGCACAAGGAAAGCCTTTCTTGCGGGCTTGGCTGGATGGAGCCTCTCTAACGATCTTCTCGGCATCCCAGCCGCCACCCTTCAATCAAAAATCATTAAATGGGGCAGAGATAATGAGCATGCAGCGTATCAAAAGCAGGATGTTTGCTTGGTCCAAAGGAGGCAAAGCTGCTAGGCCCCATGCTCTGCTCCACTTCAAAGGGAGATGAGACCCCCTCATCACTGGGGCCTGATAAAGCCTCATTTGTTCTGGGCTTGACTTATGCAAAAGGACTGGTATGTCAGAGTCCCATCTCACAGACGTGGGCTCCCCCCACCTCTTGCCTCCACCTCCACCGGCCCGGCCCCCTCCCCGGCCTTCCGCACGCTCGTGTGTCAGCACTTAGGCAGCTGGGTCCCCCAAAGCATCAGGCGGAGCGTGTAATCACTGACTCTGCGCTGACAATGGCCACTTGTAGGGGGGTGGCCAGGAGGAGGTCTTCATCACAATAGGGACACAATTATTGCAGCTGCTAGGGAGGGCTATGCTTCTTCCTGTGGAAACGCAATAGGACTTGCCCAAAACAGGAGGACAAGGCTGGGGGAGGTGGTTGGGGTGAGGAGGGGTGGAGAAAACACCCTTGAGTTGATTATTCATATTCTGACTCTTGGAAGCCTGATGCGGAACCGGTGGGGTCCCAGCAGCTGTTCCTGCACAGTTCTCTTCTAATAATTGTACATTCTGTCCGGGGTCAACTTACTTTTGACCCTGTCCTTTTATATTGGGAAGAGGCTCTTTAGGGCAAACTGTTGGGTTGTGGCAGTGTGCATTAAACACTCACAGCCCCCTTCCCCTTGCTTTATCCCCTACCCAACCAGCAGCCGGTGGGTGATAAATTCCTATCAGATGCCGAGCCATTCACACTCGCCCCCTGGCCCGAGTTCACACAGCAGAGATGCAGCCGAGCTGGGATATTGTGTGAGGCGGCAGCTGAGAAAGTCCGCCTGCTAGGCTTGGAGGCTCTCGTGTACCATCTTCTTCTGATCAGACTGAAAAAAAAAAAGACACGTCTAGCCAGGCTGGTCAATGCTTGTTTCCAAATGTCCCCCCTCACCAGGATAAAGGCAGGCTGTTTGGCAAGAAGCCGGGGCTGTTGTCTATGAGGGCAAGTGGGCTGTGGATAGAAAGACAGATGGACTTTATTGTCTCAGAAAAGAACTCAAGTCACATCACCCAGAAGGCTCAGAAAAGATGCTGTTAACTTGGGAGATCCTGAAAATAAGGCATGTTTTCCTAAGTTGGCAGTGAGGCGAGCAGGGATTCGGCCCAGGTTTCTCTTTTCTCAAAGCGCTAAGGCACTGGGATGGAGCAGGTTGCCGCCTAGACCCTTCTGTTCTTCAGCTGGTCTAGGAGACCCCATGCAACTCCTTGAGAAGGAATCTTGTTAGGTTCTAATGAGAGAGGACTCAGCTGGCTCCCCAGAGCTCTCTGGGAGGATTTTATGAGCAGAGCAGAATCCTAATCCTTTGAAAATCTGCAGCCATTCCCATGCCGAGGCCCTCTAAGGCAATCTATAGCATTCTAGTTAATAAATTAATTTACATTCTTATAGAAAACTCACTCCCCAAAGATCCCCAAGGATTGGTACCGGTAATATAGAGAGCTGACTTCAGGGAAATGCACGACAAACCTTTATGGCAAAAATATAGAGAACGGAACAGGAGCTGCGCGTGTGCAAAGGGATTTTGCCTCTCAATTACAAGCAACTTCTCCAAAAGGAGAAGGAAGGAAGAAATGGAGAAAAGGAAAGAAAGAAGGAAGGGAGGAAAACTCAGGAGTCAGAATCAGATACTTTTTCAAGGAATCACTCAAGGTTAAGGAGCTAATTCTCGGCGATGCTGGTGGCCGGCCTCCGTTCACACAGGTCACGGGTGGTGTAACCGGTATCCCGACTTGGCTTTTCTGACTCTATTTCAGTGTGTTTTCTAGTATACTAGTGTTTTGTTTTGTTTTGTTTTGTTTTAATCTAAGCTTATGTACCTACCCACCCTTGTAAACCAGTTCTTCTTTCTCCTGTTTGTGGGAAAAAGCTGTACTTGTTAACTCCTCTGTGCTTCTTGAACTTTACATATTTGAGTATCGCCTTCACACTTTGTCACATCCTTATGCCTCCTGTGCTATTACTTACTTGATATTTTTCTTACATCAATTCCCACACTGCCTTATTTTTAAAACCTGTCTTTTTTTTTTTTTAATTTATTTTGTAATTTAAACAAGCTGCCAGATTTTTTTTTTATGAAAGACATCTTCATATTCCAGATTGATTTTTTTTTAATTAATTAATTAATTAATTTATGGCTGTGTTGGGTCTTCGTTTCTGTGCGAGGGCTTTCTCCAGTTGTGGCAAGCGGGGGCCACTCCTCACTGCGGCGCGCGGGCCTCTCACCATCGCGGCCCCTCCTGTTGCGGAGCACAGGCTCCAGACGCGCAGGCTCAGCAATTGTGGCTCACAGGCCCAGTCGCTCCGCGGCACCTGGGATCTTCCCAGACCAGGGCTCGAACCCGTGTCCCCTGCATTGGCAGGCAGATTCTCAACCACTGCGCCACCCGGGAAGCCCAAAACCTGTCTTTTTTTAAAGCAATATTATCCATAAAATCATGAGTTTAATGACCTACTTGCTTTCTCTAAAACACATTAACATTCATAACTATTAAAATAAAACTTTTATACTACTAAAATGATCACATTACATTTTATATTTTGGGAGTATACTTTGGTTTTCAAATTTTTGGTATAATTGATGAAAAGTAAGAATTGTGAATATAAGGATCTCTCTCTCTCTCTCTTTTTTTTTTTTAACCTGGGTTCCTTTACTCACTTGCTAAGAATACCTGCCACTTGCTAAGAGAAACTTTTACTCACAGGTTTTTACCTGTGAGTAAAAACCACATTTTTAAGAGTAGAGTATGGAAAAGTTTGTAAAATTCCTTCAAGAAGTGCTCTCTAAGTGTGCCTCATGGGCAAACAGCTGGAATGCTTGCTCCCAGGTCCCCCGCCCCCAGAAGTTCTGGTTCTGTAGATCTGTGCAGGGCCCAGGAATCACACACGCCCTGGGCAAGCATGACAAACCTTGCTCTGAGTCAGAATAACAATTGTTATTGTTCTCTGAGTTAATTAAGAAGGTTTAATTGAGCTAACTCTCAGGACTGGTTAATGCAGATGTATCTCTCAGCATCTTGATCAAGTTCTTTACTCTTAAAAAAATTACACCTTTTTATGAATGAATGTTATTGGGAATAATAGAAGACTCACAAGTGTTGGAAGGATTTTCATATCATATTTCTGTGAAGGTCTTGAAAAGATCCTGGGTGACGAGGTCAAGGTCACTCAGTGGCTGTCTCCGAGAGGCTGGAATCAGACGAGAGTGGTCCTGCGAATCAAGCTTTAGCTGCCCAGGGACCAGTTGACAAGAAAGCCTTCTCTGTGGCTGAGTGAATGAGGCTCATTTCTGGGGAGCAAGAACTGAACAGGGAGGGAGAAACAGAGCAGGCGGGTGCAGGAGTGTGAGAAGAGGTGGAGGTCGAGGACAAGGCAGGTGAAGATGAAAATGCAAAGAGAGGACCAACCCAAGAGCTGGCCCATGAAGATGGCACTGGAACTGGGTCCAGGGCCGAAAGAGGGAGAGCAGGCACGAGTCAGGTGAGACTGGAAGAAACTCACAGACACAGAAGCAGTTGCTGTTTCCCGTTCTCTCCACGTGTAGTTAGTAGCTGACTCACGCTAGATAAATGTGAGCTGAGCGAGAGGTCCTAATACGTGTACAGTCCTCAGTGGCAAAGTGAGCATGGGGATAGAGTGACGAAGAAAACAGGCAAGGGATCTATTACTAAGATACCAGCTGGTTTTTCTTTTTAGGTAAGCAGGTACTCTCTCCCTCCAAAACTCCAAGAGAAAATGGGACCTGCCCTGGGAGAGAATCAATTAATTTTTCTCTTCCCTAGGGCCCTCGTGAGGACAAAATTTGCCAACACATCACTCTGGCAGGCATGAGAATCAGATCTACATGAGTAACTCTCTTTTCTCTCACCGGGAGCCATTTTCTTACATGTTTCTCTCTTTCTCCTAGATGTCTGTGTTTATAGCAAGCTTAGATCATGTAGCACTCATCAGAATAATTTGGCTATAATTGACCCAAAGGTTTCTTTTCTTTTTGAGGACCAACCAGATATTCTTACAATCTGGAAGGATCAACGGCAGTGAGGCTCCACTGATAAACAAAGGAGATTAACCGTTCTCATATTACAAATACAAAATCAGAAATCATAAGCACTGAGAAAGCATATGTACAATATCACAGCTTGTGTTAGGCTCTTAAACTCTTCCTGAGTCAATACCTTTATTCTCAAATGATTTTTATCCCTCTTGGTATTTCTCCAAATTGGAAATGACACTGCATTTACGCTGTCTTTTATAGGGTCAAAGCACTTAGCAAACTTCAGCGGATCTGGTTAAGTTGCTTACAACTCTGAATACTAGGGCTTATCGTGATTAGGTGCAGCTGTCAAAAGAGTGAAAGCATACTTTTTGGGTTTTGTTAACTGGCTCCTAGAATAATGAGCCTGTCGTAATAACGGTATTGATGATGACTCACATGTATTGTTCATTTGAGCCAAGAGCTATGCTAAGCACGTTACCTGGATTTTCCATCTTTTCTTCCCAGTCACCCTATGATGTAAGGCAGTACGATGATTCCCATTTTCACAGGAAGTGAGTGAGGTTCAGAACTTGTCAGGTGCCCGCATCTAGGACCTGGAAAACCCAAGATTCAAATCCAGGCTGTTGGATTTCATCCACACACTTCCTGCCCACCCTCTGTGGTCTCTCTCCACCTAGAAGTGGTGTTTGGGAAGAAACAGCCCTCTGAGCCAGCTCCCACGCTCAGAACCAGCCCGCAGGGGGCATGTGGGATAGGAAATCAGACTTTTCTAATTTTTCCTGCTTTTGGTGATGTTGCTTCATTTCCTGTGATGCTGAAACTGCTTCTCTTCTCAGACTGAATGATATTCACACACCTGCTTTAATAAAGTGAACAATAGGTTTCCAAAGCATGTTTTAGTTTCAGTGTCTGCTTTGGGGAAGAGGTTGCTCTGGAGGTGGGAGCCATTTGTGCACGTGTAGAGGCTGAACAAAGTCAGAGTTCACCCAGATCAGAAGCCACTGGTGCCGAGGTGCAGGCGTGACAGCTCGCTGCTCCAGGGAGCCTTGGTTCACCAGGAACAGGGCCTGGGTAAGGGCTTTAATGGATGAAGGAAAGTGGGACAGCCTGTACTGGGGGTCAGGTATGTCCAGGGCTCGCCTTTTCAGTTTTCCGGGTGATCATCACTGCTGCCTATGACGACTACGTAATCATCATAACTACAGTTCCTGATACTGTACTGGCTGGGGGTGTCCTTTTCGCCCAGGGGATTCTGGATACACTGATTATTTTCCCTTTACTTCAAATTCCCTCCTCTATATAGTGGGAAAAATGATGTTTCAGTCTGGTTGATTTACGTTTTGTTAGTTTCTGGTGTACAGCAAAGTGATTCAGTGATATATATATATATATAGATAGATATAGATATATATAGATATATATAGATATATATATATTCTTTTTCATATTCTTTTCCATTATGGTTTATTACAAGACATTGAATATAGTTCCCTGTGCTGTTCAGTAGGTCCTTGTTGTTTATCTATTTTATATATAGTAGTGTGTATCTGCTAATCCCAAACTCCTAGTTTATCCCTCCTCCCCACCTTCGGTAACCATAAGTTTGTTTTCTATATCTGTGAGTACAAGGATGATTTTTATAACATCTTTAAATGAACTGACTTCCCTTTCCAAATGATTCTTGGAATTTTTTAAAAATTTACCTTTCTTAGAGTTTGATTCCATTACAATATTTTATTCCTTTCTCTTGTACAAGGGTATTCTATTGTTACAGACTTCTGCATGATTTTAGATGTCATTTTGCCATATTCCCTTTCTCTTTTCTTTCTGATGGAACCTATCTTTTTTACCTTTTTGTCTTTTGGCTCCTTTAAAAGGATTAATTCCTGCCTCCATTTGTTTAATTTGTCAAAATTGCCAGTTAAGTTCTGGCATCCAGAGTAGAGCAGTATAAATTTAGGATTTCTGATTGGTCCATGAAAATTAAGTATCTACATGTCCAACAATGTCTAGTGTCTTAAGGTACAGGAGAAAAGTCCCTCCCTCAAAGATTTAAAGACAGAGCTAAGGACTGAGGCAATCCTACATTCACCACAGTTGATGCACAGTGGTATTTGCTCAATTGAAAGAGAGCTTGGGGGCTTCCCTGGTGGCGCAGTGGTTGGGAGTCTGCCTGCTAATGCGGGGGACACGGGTTCGGGCCCTGGTCTGGGAAGATCCCACATGCCGCGGAGCAACTAGGCCCGTGAGCCACAATTACTGAGCCTGCGCGTCTGGAGCCTGTGCTCCGCAACAAGAGAGGCCGCGATAGTGAAAGGCCCGCGCACCGCGATGAAGAGTGGCCCCCGCTTGCCGCAGCTAGAGAAAGCCCTCGCACGAACCGAAGACCCAACACAGTCAAAAATAAATAATAAATAAATAAATAAAGTAGCTATAAAATTTAAAAAAAAAAAAAAAAAGAGAGCTTGGGATAAGTATCACTGCATGGTTTTAGAAATGCTTTTAAACTTTAGAAAATGCATAGATCAGTGAGAGCAGAAGTGGATGAGTTAGACATGATAGAAAAAAAGAGATGTTAAGCTGGTGGCTTTATTATTAATTACTTTTATTATTTAAGTTAGAAAAGTGGGTGAAATTTGCAATAGTATAAAGAAACAATATAAGTAAAGCTTTGGAAGTGATGATAAAGTAGTGCACATAAAGAACATGTTGGCCATTCTACCTGGTCAAAAAAGTGTGTACAGTGGAAGGAGAAAACCACAGACTCATGCATTTTATAATGGGAAAGAATTTTAAATTGAAATATAGTTGATTTACAATATTATGTTAGTTTCGGGTATACAACATAGTGATTCTGTATTTCTGCAGGTGATACTCCATTATAGTTTATTACAGAAAAATTTTAAATGAGAATAATGAACAAGATAAGAATAGAATCAGAGAGGTCTCATCATGGGTGTTTTGGGGGATTATTTTCTTTGTAATGTTCTGAAGCTTATGCTTTGTAATTAGAAAGAATGATCCTAAGTCTGCTCCATTCTGTGATAGAGGAAAGGGTTTAGGGTTCCAGGGAGAGGCAAATGGAGAGCATGGGTGGGACCAAGGCCCCAAGGCAGCAACCTTCAGCATCATTGGGTCCTTCGGTGGTGGGAGGTGCTGGCCTCCATGGCATCAAATAAAGCAGAAAGGTAATTAACCACTAAGAGACAAGGTGTTACTGAAAAGTGGAGTTGGCGCACCTGATTACTAATTAATCAGGCGTGAGAGGACCTTGTAGATGCATTCACTATTTAATTACAGCAGCCTCTCTTGGCAAAGGAGCATATGTTCCCAGCTTAATCTACTGGTTTATACTGACATCAAATTGTCATTATCAGAAAGAATCAGGCCTTTTGATTATTTCCACTAATTTATTGAACACTTAAAATTAATGAACCCCAGGCCTTTTAAATGTGCTCAGTTGGTTTGGAAGATGGGAGGAGAAAGCGGGGTGGGGAAAAGGCTTCATTAAAAGGACAATTTGTTTGGATAAAGGTAAAGCAAATACATTTCATGGGTGATCTGAACTCTACTGGTGAAAAATACATGAATTCTAAGAGATGAGCCTTCAAACCATTCGAGGGGAAATAGGATATGAGGGGTGTCCTGCTCACCAACACTGGCCTCCAAAGAACATATGGTGAAACAATTTTTTCCCTAATTATTTATGTGCCAATTCTTTTGGAAAGCTCACTGCAATTAAGTTTACAAATAAAAACAATCAAAATCAAATATTAGAAATCCATTGTTAGACTAACTAACAAGGACTTCATTTTTTTATTTTGAAAATTTAGTTAGGTTGGGAAGAATTTAGCACAAAGCCATCGTTCTCACATATGAATCTCTTTCGTATTAAGATAATCTTTGTATCACATCCAAGTTATGGTTTTTTGTGTTCAGTTTCAGGTGAAGGCCAAGTTCAAGTAATTCTCCAGGTGAGGGAAGGTGTGGCGCCAACTATTTCAGGTGAGTATTAACTCATCAAATAGAATTGCCTGGTACAGCAGAATGTCCTCCAGTCGTTTTATAAATTCCTCCCATCATACTGTTTGTAGGGCAAGTACCATACAGCCCTAATGCTTTTATGTCTGACAACTCCTTATTGTGTCACCCCTACGGCTAAAATATACGTCTGCATGTCAAAGAAAGATGTAAGAATTGGTGCATTTCAAAACATAGGAAAGTAAGAATTACAACATGTAAATAAGCACATTTCATGAATTATGGACCATATGTGCACACAGGAGTCCAGATCTGCAGATGAGCCATTAGGCCCCCACCAAATGGAAAGAAAAATTCAGGGTATCTCAAAACTGTAATTGTTCCCAGTAATTTCAGGAAATCAGGGTAAACAAATCCTCCCCATAAGTCAGATGGTTCTGTGAAATCTTTCTAACTCATAAAAGCTAAACTCTCAAAGACTAAATGACTCATAAGCACCTTCTAATATATTTCATTGTTTGTTTTTGTTTACCCTGAGTCTGTTTAACTATACATTTGCAGCCAGGATAAATCTTTTCAAAGGCTGAGTTTTCCTTTGATTTCCAGTGGCATTTTTGTGTTATGTCAGAGAAGAGCTCGGGCTAATCAGAAAATGATCTAATTTCTCCATTTAAATTAATAAATAAATGAGGTTAAGGTATAGGACTAAAACTGTATGTAAACTAGAAGTACCGACGATGACCCCTTCATGCTTATTGGACCAAGAAGAAAGAGATTCTTTGTTTTTATATCTGTTTCTGAGCTGCCATAGCCTTTGCTCTTTCTGTCCCTGGTTCTTTGTCACTTTTTTCCTTTAGGTGACTCAAAATGCTTTGTTTGTTGAATGCCTCTCATGTGAGGTGTGGGAGGTGACAACAGTGAACAAGATAGAATGGTCTTTGACTTCATGGGGTCTTATGGTCACCAGGGAATGTCAGTCAAATGACTAAATAATCAAGGAATATGTTTCCTTTAAAATAACTGTTACTAAAGAAAAATATCTTACAATTCTCTCCTCTCTGGATGTCCTGTGTTCAAATTCCCCCGAGAAGAGATACGTTTGGTTGGGTCAGCCCCTGTTTTGTAGAGAACCTACCTGTTGGGGGAGCTCTCATGTCAGGCCCCCTCAGAGGATACCGGACCATCTGTGGGTGGCCATTCCTGGGTGCGGCAGCTTTCGTCAGCATGACGTGCCTCTCAGCACTTAGTGCGAAGATTTCTGTATTAAGGACTCTTTAGAAGGACACTGTGGGTGGCTGGCATCCGGGGCTTTTCAGCAGGGGTCAGTTTAACTGGGAGATGCTTCACTTGGCCTGTCAATTACAACATGCTGAATAAATAGAAAACTGATGCTTCATAGAGTTGTAGAATTTTAATAAGGGAAGGAACCTCACAAGCTGTCCTATCCAATTGCCTCATTTTATAAATGAGGGCATGGAAGCCTAATCATTAAATAGTTTACTTAGTCACATCAGAAATCAATGGTTGAGGCTGGATGAGAACTCAGGTTTCCAACTCAGTCCAGTGTTCTTTCTGTTATACCATGTAAACCCTAATGTATTCAAATTACCTTTTTGGCATATATTAACTTATGAGTTAGATTAAAATTAATTATATATATATATAGCCAATTTTCCTATCTTATACATGTTGGGACAGAAAACTCCTAAGACCCAGGGAGTTACAGAACTAGTACATTACCATTTGTTATATTCAAATATTTATTATTAATATGGTTCTAAGACATTGCTTGATTTCTATCGTGTGGGGTGTAAGTGCTAATGTCAAAATATAAATATGGCACGCATTTTGTTTAATGGAGAGCTCTATGAAAAGCAGTACAATTTTTGCAATATCAAAAATTCTTTGACAAAACAAGAATGGAATAAATAATGGAGTTCCATCTATATGTTGACCCATTCAGAGATTCAATGAATATGTAATGCAGAAAAAACATTTTGGGTTGAGGTGTTCTGCTATAGGGCCTTTTAGCTCACTCAGTTAGTTGAGGGTTTATTCTGTGTACAAGATTGTGCTGGTCGTTATGGGGACCTGGTAGACACGATACTCCAGAGGCAGCAGAAATTAAGGTATATATGGGCCAATGTTGGAAAGAAGCAGAGGAGGTGGTGCTGATGAAAGTTGTTGTATGAGTGCTTAGTGGGTTTGGGGTAAGGATGTATGCTAATTTGGGTCAAGATGGTACCCAGGTTTCTGAAGACCCCAATGCAGGTTTTTCATGCTCCTCCAACACTGTGGCTCCATTGATTTCCTCTTGGTGTCCATGATGCGTTATAAAAGATGGGAGAGAGGAGGAGGGTGAAGCAACCCACCCTGGGGGAACACAAAAAATATTTCTGAAGAGCCTTTACCTCAACCATGTTGTCTTTTCAGTGGGGGCTAGTTGCAAATATTGTTGACAGTGATATAAAAATATTCAGATGATCAGATACTCTGTTTGTAAATTTGCCATCCCTTTCCCCACAGATCAAGTTTATTTCCTTTTCTCTGGTCTCTGGATCTGTCAGCCTTTCTCCTGTTTAAACTCATCCCATCCCTTCTAACATCTTCTGAACTTTGTTTAGCAAATGACTCTTTGTCACCTCTCAATTAAAAAAATCAGATCAAAACAAAATTCATAGACCCTAAATCCTCCTGTAGTTTATATCACTCCTGCAAACTTCTCAAAATACTAGCCTCCTCTTGATGTGGAGCCATAGAATGCTGGGGTAGATGAAGGATTAAGGTGGAGAAGGCAATACTTGGCTCGCATACCAAGTTGGAGACCATCTCAAATGGTGGCTGTTGTTGACTGACAAATTTGAGAGGAAAGCAGGGTGAGGGCTCATCACAAAGGTTGGTCCTGACCAAAATTAATGGACTCTAGTTTCAAGATAAGTCTAGCTTATTTAACGACTGGGAAGACAGATCAAAGGCTGAAGATCTCAGATCTTAAAGCTGTTCATTCCTTAATGAGCTTTCTGCAGGATCAGACCCAGCGTCTTCCCTTCCTTACTTCCAGTGCATTCCTCAGTCCACTGTAATCCAAGTGGTTGCCACCTCCATCACTCCACTGGGACCCTCTTCATCTTGATCACTATGCTCTAGTTGTCACATTCAATAGCCACTTCTTATTCCCTCTCTTATTGGAACTTCGCTATTAAGATCACTCCTACTCTCTGTACATTCTCTATTTCTTAGTCTTCCAAGACATTCCTCTCTTCTGGTTCTCCATGTATGCCTCTGATAGCTTTAACTCTTTAGGCTTCTTTTCCTCCCCTCTTCTTTCTATATTAAAAATAGTCATCTAGAAGCTTGATTTTAACTGTATAGACATCTCATAATTCTGCAGGAGACTAAACATGTCCTTGTCCATTAAGGGTTCTTATTTTAAGGCAGGATGGTATAGAATGATCAAATTCATTCATCATAACTTTGCTTAGAATAGCTACCTTAAGATTTAGTTTGTTCAATTAAAGGCAGTTTCAACCTTCCCATAAATGAGAGTGAAGATGACAAAAGTGAAGAATGTTTGTTTCCAACATCTGTGATACAAAATTGAAGGAATGAAGGGTTTTTGGAGCTTGGAGTAGGGTTTTAAAGAAACTGGTCATTGCCTGTTTGAAATATCACTGGAAGTAAGAACATCTTTTTCTGGACCTTCTGGTGTT
This sequence comes from Balaenoptera musculus, assembly GCF_009873245.2. Classification (NCBI taxonomy): domain Eukaryota; kingdom Metazoa; phylum Chordata; class Mammalia; order Artiodactyla; family Balaenopteridae; genus Balaenoptera; species Balaenoptera musculus. The sequence goes on from NC_045795.1 coordinate 25,647,087, forward strand.
AGTGGCCACCTCAACAAATACCCCCACCCTATCCCCACCTGGGTATTTAAGGTATAGTATTGAAAAGGAGACAAAACTGGGAGGAAACTTAGAAAGGCATTATTGGTGTTTATAAACTATTTATATTTTTTATTTTATTTTAATTGAATTATAGTTTATTTACCATGTTGTGTTAGTTTCTGGTGTACAGCAAAGTGATTCAGTTATACATATATATATATATATATATTCTTTTTATATTCATATATATATTCTTTTTCATATTCTTTTGCACTATGGTTTATTACAGGATATTGAATAAATATAAAATATTTCTAAAGCCTCTTTCTGAGTAGGGTTTGTTGCAAAACGTTGCCTGGCTTCCATGGTGTGGGGTATATTTTGTGTTAATTAAATTGTCTAGGATTTCTTTTTCTTTTTTAAACATCTTTATTGGAGTATAATTGCTTTACAATGGTGTGTTACTTTCTGCTTTATAACAAAGTGAGTCAGTTATACATGTACATATGTCCCCATATCTCTTCCCTCTTTTGTCTCCCTCCCTCCCACCCTCCCTATCCCTAGGATTTCTACTTGACCACAATCCATGTACTTTTAAGTTATCCCGGGGCCCTAATTAGGCCATGACCACTGGAGAGTTGGGTTCAGGTAGACAAAATAGTCAGGTGTTCCCCATGGTTCTGACCTTAGGCATTTTGTCTTTCCACACTGTAGTCCCCTGGAGCTCTCACAACCATCCTCAGATTTTCAAATACAGCCTCTGGGGTGATAATGCCAAAATCCATCTCTCGGACTTAGAGCTCTTTCCCATCCTTCAGATTCACAGCCATCCCCTGCTTGCTGTGTATCTCCACCTGGAGGCTTCAAAGACACCCCAAACTGTAAATGGCCCAAACTGAATTCGTCGATGTCTGTCTTAATGGGCATCTCCACCTGACACCACACCTGCTGGAAACCCAGGGCTTACCCTTGGCTCCTCCGTCTTTGTTACCCTTCCCACTCTGACCTGTGGTTATTCCTCTAGCCCTATCACTTGCCTCTTTCCAGCTCTGTGACTTAGCAACACCAAGCTGCTTATAGTTCTTCCACGTGATCTCTCATTTCTTGCCATCGCGCGTGCTCACCCCTCCGGAGTGCAGACTCTCACCACACACCCTCGCCCCCTTCACCTGGGTAGGTCCCAAGCCTTTACAGTGCAGCTCAGATCTCAGGTGCTTCTCTCCAGGAAGCCTCCCCTGGCAAGGTCTCACTGCCTCCCTTGGTCAGGTACTCCCTTTAGCGTTCTATCCCCCCAGTGTTTACTTATATACTTACACAATGCCAGTTCCTCCTTGGGGGCAAGCATGGCATTTTATTTCTTTTTGCATCACTGTTTTTTAGGACCGTTCTGATGGAGAGGGCACTCATTATTTATGCTTGTGAAATTAGCAAGTAATAGATGAGATTCCCTCCCTCATCATGTGAGTTCTTGAGTCTCCTAGGAAATCTCCCTAGGCGGAAAAGAAAATATTTTTCATAGAACAAATATATTTGCCCTAAAAGAACCTAATGTCATTTATGGTTTAACTTGAACTTCTTAAGTGAATGCTGAATAAAAGAAGATCTGTACTGGAAGAAGAGAGTTTGGTCATCTGTGAATCTTTTCATCCTCCTCTTTTGAGACAATCTCTCTGCCCTTCTGACTCTGTACCAGGGATCATGTTCCAGAAAAGAATGTGTGGGTACATTTCACATTGGCGTGGTATGGTCCCCACTGGAAATTATTAGATTTCTGCTTCAGAGGCCAGTGGGATGGTTGAAAAGAAGATGCCACTTGATCATCAGTGGCAGAATCAATAAAAACCAGTTGTAACTTATGAACTATATGTAAATTATTGCAGTGAGAGGTGTTCAGATGATTGCCCTGCCTTTAATATGCATTAAGAGCTGTGAGAAAATCATACCCTTTGACTTAGTGATTCCATTGCTAAGATTCTATTTTAAGAAGAAATCATGATTATTGGCAGATTTGCACAGAGATATTTAACACTGCATTCTCTATAATTTGAAAAGAGAGTGGACAAAGCCTAAATGCCAAACATTAGGGATTAAATAAATTGTGGGCTTTTCATGTGATAGAATATTATGTAACCATTAAAATCATGTTTACAAGGAGTTTTAATGACATTACAAAATGCATGTGAAAAACTGCCAAGTAAAATAAGAACTGAGTGTAAAATTGCATGTTATAGGATCTAAATTATGTAAAAATGCTGAGAAATTCTGGAAGGAAATACAAATAAAAGGTTAATGGCAGTTATCTGTAGGTGGTGAGATAGTAGACAATTATTATTTTTCTTTTTCTTTCTATATTTGCATTTTCCAAATGTTTTGTGATAAACATATGTTGTAGTATTTATAGTAAAGGCAAAACACAAAAGTTTAATAACAAAAGTAGAATATATTTTCCCTAGAAGTGGAGGTAATCTTCTAAGGATTGAATAATTACCTGCTTTATGCCTGATAAATGTTTTTATGGAACATTATAAAATATCTAAAGGCAGCTTCTTTGGGAAGTGAAAATGTCACCAGGATCCTAATATAAGGATAGAATTTGTAAGTTATCATAGTGAATCAGATTTTCATAGTTACCCTTGCTATCTTCCTTTTGTTTTCTAGCTTCTTCCTCTGCACCTGAGTCAGTTTTAAAATGGTCCCTCCCCGAAACATGGGAAGGCATGGAGAAGGGCTGGGGAGGACACAGCGGTACCATTCCAGGCCCTGGGGATGACGTCCTGATTTTACCCGGTGAGTGAAACAATCTATGGGGTAAATAATCACAGACAGACTGAACTGGGCCAGTCTAATTGGGGATTATCTGTCATTTAAATATATTGAACAACACAGTAAAGAATGTGGAAATAAATAGGCAATTATGTCTACCACTTTCTCTTTTGGGTTATTACAGGAGAGGAATTTCATAATCCAGTAAAAACCAGAAAAAATAGTCAGCATACCTTCATTAAAGGTGGGATAAATAGTCTCCATGCCAAAAGGAGTTAGGCTAATCCACTAACTGGATAATTTTTCTAATGTGTCAGAGAACAGATTTACAGAAAATTTTAGTATCCTTATGTTTGAAAGACACAGGGTATATGGAAAGAAGCAATTTTCAAATGCCTCCTATCTTTTGCCTTTGTGAATCTTTTAAATATAGGACTGAGAAGAATGACAAGGTCTTCTGTTGCCATGAGTTTTCAAAGATGATGGAAAAGGAACAGATAAATCAAATAGAAAAATAAAATTCTATCAATCTATCAGCTACCTAATCCATCACCTATCTATCCATCCATCCATCTACCTAGAACTCTCTTTTTGTTTACAATAAGAAGGGAAAGATGATTCCTCAGAGGTACAGAAATACACACCATACTTATAAAATTCTTCTTTCTTAGGAGAGAATTCTTGAAACTACTAGAAAATTTCCCTAGCCCGAGAAGAAAATGTTTTTCATACAACAGATATATTTCTTAAGACATATTTCCATTTATGGTTTAATCTGAACTTCTTAAAGTAATACTGAATAAAAGAAGATCAGTACTGGAAAAAGAATATTTGGTCATCTGTGAAATAATAATAATGCTAATATCAAACATTTGTTGACAACTAACAATATTTGGAAATCATTCTCCATATATTAACTAGTTTGATCCTTACAATAGCTCTGCAATACAAGTAATATTGTCATTCCCATTTTTACTGACAGAGAAACAGAGGTCCAAGGCAGTTAAGTTACTTGCCCAGGGTCACACAGTTTGCAATTCAGCACAACCAGGATTTTGAACCAGACGATCTGACTCCAAGTCCTTATTCTTAACCAATCAAGTCTATTTCCTTTCTAAAAGGACTAAGGGTAGATGAAAAGAGTGGTGGTGTTGTTTGCTTTATTTACGATGGGAAATGAAGGCAGAAAGGTTAAAACATACTGACCACCTTCTGGGCATTGGTGGGGTGCACATGTAACTGCACAGAGAGGTGAGGACAGAGGGAGCGGGCTGACTGATACAAACTTAAACTGTTATTATCATCCCACCCCCTATCATCCACCTCTCTCCATGGAGGATGGAACTCTTTGAATAAACAAGCTCATGAGTCATTCCTATACGGAAAGGAAAAATCTGTTCTGCCTCAGCCTTCTTTTTGATGAATGTAGCCAGTGGATTGGCCCTGGGCTATGGTTTTTCCCACTAAGCAAGCTGTTTCCCCCACCACATGCAGGAAGCAAGAGAAGCTTTTGAAGGTTGCCAAGCTTTTAGTATCCTTGGGACCTTTATGCTGAGCGAGGAGCAATCTTAGCTATCTTGCTTGGCACTGCATTGACTGTATCCACTGTGTGTCCTGGTTGCTGGGGCCCCTGGCATTCTCCATCATCCTTCATTCCTTTGTTCATGGTCAGCTTGTAAGAGTTCTCCGTGAAGCTGCTCTTTAAGAGCACAGATCAGTGCTCTAGAAAAAGGCGGCGGGGGTGGGTGGGGTGGGCGGGCACAGATACTGGATATCTGAAGTATCTCCCAATTGGTCCTTCAGTATTATTGTAAAGATCAGAGAAGTTAAGATTTTTAAAATCTGCAATTATTGTTCATTATTTAGTTTTCAGTTGGAAAAATAAGGGAATGAAAACAGATTTGTAATATATAATAAATGAAGTCCTTACTTCTTGCTGCCTCTCTCCTCGAAGAAGCCCTAATTCCAGAAAATTATCTTATAGTGGCCAGTGTTTTAATCTGTTCTGTTTAGTTTGGGGTCTTTTGTAGGCGCTGTACTAGCTTACTCTTCTGTTTTGATTTTTTTGGCAAACCCTGATATTTTGACCTCTGACGGACCTTGAGATTGAATTCGCCTCGTCTTTCTACTTGTGGTTTTACCTTCTTGACCTTTCTGGCTGTTCTGGTTTCTTTCACTCCCTACCTCCTCTGAAACAAGTCAGTTTGTTCACCCAAGTCTGGCACAAAAGAGACACCGAGTATTGCTTGAATGATGCGCATGTTCTCCATGCTGCCATCCAAAATTTCATACCAGAACTGAATCTTTGGATTTCACAGGATCGACCCAGTACAACTATAAGATTTTACAGGTCTGTGGAAAGTAGTGCCTTCTCCTTTGAACAGAGTCCTAAGAATTAAGATGTTCCTGATGATGACGATGATGTTAACAGCAACTGTAATTTTAGTGCTGGGTGTCTGCCATGCACTGCGCTAAGTGTTCTACATGGGTCTTCTCGATCATTCCTCACAACTACTTTGATTTGGATCCTGCTGTTATCTTCCTTTTTATAGCTGAGGAATTTGGGACATAGAGAGGTTAAGTAACTTGCCCAAGTTTCTCCCAGCTAATAAGTAAAAAGGCTGGCCCAGGAAAGCAGACAGTTTGATTCCAGAGCCCTAACTCTTTACCATATATATATTTTTAAAAACTCACCATTCCTACTTGCTCTGATTCACTCAAATCAGACTCCATATTATACTGAATTTATACTTCTCTACTTCTGTTCCCATTGTTCCCTTCACTTGGAATTAAAAAAAAAATTATTGAATACCTAGCATATGTCAGATACTCTACGTGAGGAATTCAATCTTGCTACATTCTCATTAGGTACGTACATGTGGAGAAACTGGAGAAACTTCCCAAAGAGGTATCTGATGCCATGAGCCATTGGTAGAAGTATCTGCTTTGCATCCGGTAGCAAATATAGTTTTAATTCAAGTTAACATTCCTTTCCAATTCAGTTTAACCAACAATAACTGAACACTCACCACACCAGGTGCTCTGATCTGGGGCTCCAGAGGCAAGTCGGATACAGCCGTGATCTCAAACAGCAAGTAACTTAGCTGGGTTGATAAAACACATACTAATACTTAATAATACAACAAATAGCTATAATAAACACCAGAAGTGTTTAGAATCAAAGTGTCTCAGGCAAGATGAAGAGAGATGACTTCACGGAGGAAGGGGCATTTGAAGAGGACCTTGATAGATGGGATAAGAAACTGAAGGTCAGTTATGAGACACAAGGGTGTACTGGGGAGGGAGCGATGTTTTAGGAGATACAGGATGGGCTGTTGAGTAGGGCAAAGCTGTGTTCACATTCGGTTTCTGACATTTACCAACTGTGTGGCGTTAGACACGTTTTAAACGTTTCCGACCTTCATCTATAACATGAGGGTTAAAATTAATATATCATCATGTTGAGGGGATTAAGTGAGATAACATCAGCACACATGACCGCCGCGTGGAGTGTTGGCAATAATGGAATTATAGATGAACGCTGTGATTTTTAATGTGTCAGGTGCTCTTTTCCTTCGTTTTTCCATCTGCCTGCCCCTCTTGGCCTCTGGTATTAGCAACACTTTGTATTTGCTTTCCAATGGCTTATTATTTAATTTTCACACCAACCTTGGGAGCTAAATAGGTAATAACTATTATTACAGTAAAAACCCATTTTTACATAATACAATTTTAATGGAACTGCTGATGTTACAAAATGAAAGTGACTGGTAAAGAAGATTTAAGTGATACTTTTGAACCTCTAATATAATTTTATGATGTTTTGTGTATTTTAATTCATTAATAAAGGAAATGCATAGAACATTCCCATCATTATTCAAATAGAATAGCATAAATTTTCAATAAAATTCTTAGGGTAAATTGCCTATTTCCATTTTCTGGGAAATCAATTTTATGGAATGACCTCGGACCCATCCTATTCCATAAAAATAGGACTTCACTGTACTAATAAAAGATATCACTATTTTAAGTATGGTACCATTTTCCTTTGAGGCATTCTGTCTTTATAGACATTGGATTTTGAAAGCTGTAAATTCTTCTTGGTGGTATTATATGGAGTGAGCTGAAGTCATCATGGAGAATTTGCTTTTGTAGTTTAGTTTATGATAACTTTGCTTCACACAAACAAGTATATCTGATTGTCTTTGCCGCCTAAATACTGGGAGAATTGGTCTAAATGCATTCAAGACATCTTGCAGAGTGGGAACAAGTTCTATCTAATAAATCATGCAAATCGCAAACCCTCACAAATGACCCTGCTAACTTGTACTCCAGGTTTTGTCCTGAACTGACCTGCGAGGATTTGATGCTTCCAGTTCTTTCTCTGAAGGAGTTTCAGCCATGACAGGATGACACCTTTTTCACACAGAGCAGCTTTAATGAAAGGAAAATGTGTTGTAATTCCAAGTGGCAGGATTCTGTTTTGAAGGGTACAGATATGATATCATATAGCCTCCAGCATGGTTTTATTTTTGCGTGTATGTGTGGTAGAATTCACTGTGTTCCATTTTCCCGTATTACTTTGAACTGTCCTTATTTGAAGAGATGAATGGAGAAGTACTGGTTTTCTTTCATAATAGTTCTTCTGTTTGTTCTGATTTTCAGTACTCGGGTACTTTAAATGGCAGTGAGGCTCATCAAAGTCCTGGGATGTTCAAAGTCAACAATGTTTAACGTATTTCCTTGTTAAATCGCAAGACGTTGAGGTTGGAGATATGAGTTAAGATGACCATAAATCAGGAAATAATTTTTCTGGGGGAGGAATTTCTACAAAATGTTGTGCGTAGAGCATTACTAGCTTAATATACTTTTTTCTTACCTGAGATTATAACTGATATAGGATAAGATACAGGTAACACAGAGATTTGGGTCTGCCACGTCAATTAGAAACCAAATACCATAAATATCAGTGTTGTCTCTTGAATAGTTTCAAAATTCTCATCTTGTCCCATTTGGATGGGACAGAAAGTCACACAAGCCATCACCCCCATTTATTCTGGATTACTAGCAAGTGGGAAGGGGAAGTTCATTCAAACTTGAGTTACTGGGGTCCTTTGTAGGATGCATGGCATTAGTATGGTGCCTGCGGGAGTGTGTGTATTCTGGAAATCTATCACTATTTAACAAACCACCTAGAAACTTCACAGCTTAAAACGTACATTTTATTTCGTTCACAATTTTGTGAGGAAGGGCTAGTCTGGGGTATTCTTGCTGGGGTCTTTCATGCATTGCTGTCGATGGTGGCTGGGCTCATCTAAAGCCCCAGCATGGTTGGGTGGTCCAAGAGAGTTCACTCATGCAGCTGGTGGTTGACACTGGTTATTGGCTGGGAGTTCAGTCAGGCCAGTCAGCTAAGAGGCCTAGGTTCCTCTCCACATGGGTTTCTCTGTGGGGCTTCTTGGGCTTTCTAACAGTGTGGCAGCTGGATTCCAAGAAGGAACATCCTGGAAAAGAGGAGTTCCCCAAGAGTGAGCAGTCCAAGAGACCTGGGTGCAAGCTGCATGCCTTCCGAGCCAGCCTTAGCAGACTCAGAATATCATGACTGTCACATTCTCTTGGTGAAGCAGGGCACTAAAGCCAACCCAGATACAAAGGAGGAGAATTAGGCTCTACTTTCATTGGGAAGAAGAGCAAAGAACTTGCAGCTGTCTTTAATCTACCACTGTGTATGCATTTATGTGTGTAGTGTGTGTGCATGTATGTAATTAAGAGCAGATGTACCTGACTTAATTCAAAAGGTTTGAGAGTTTTAGGGTCTGGTCAATTTGTGCTGTCTTCCCTCTCTTGGCAGACATTATTTAGATTCTGTTGGCTTACGTGAGTCAGAAATTGAAGCACACCAGGAGACAGACTGGTTAAAGGATTTTAGTTTCTTTATTCTCTACTACCTACCATGCCAGGTGTTATGGTATTGCCTCTTCACTGCCTGAATGTGGGATTCTTCAACCCTTGAACATAACGGATGACAGTGTTTGGGCCGCAGTCTGTGTCCAAATCCCTATGTGGGTGACCAGAAGCCTCTTCTTGGGAGAGAGAGGAGTGCTTTGGGGTGAGGGGAGAAGTGGAGCACGAATACGTTGAGCATTTTGTTTCCTTCAGGGCAGAAATGAAAAGTCTGCAAGGATAACAGTCAACAATTCTTTTACCTTATTTAGAGCATGAATGGGAAAGCTATTCTTTAAGATTATATAAGGGAAGAATAAACAAATATGATTTCAAGAGGTACTCAGCACAGAAATTTTAATCAGCATTATTAGCAAATAAAAATAAAAAATAAAAAGAAAATCTGAAAACAGAGATCAAAGGACCTTTAGATACTGTATAAATCTCCTTCTTTTAGGCAGTTTCTTAGAGGTGAGCACAGACCTCCGGGAACCTTGCTTCATGGTGAAGGGTGTTGAGGCCATGTCCTTCCCACGGGAAGGAAACATCAGGATCCCAAGCTCCCTGGAGCAAGTATTTCCACAGGCCTCCCCAAACAGTTCTGAAATGTTTAACTTAAACTGACTTTTTATATATCCAATATTTAAGAATGTACCATAGAAGCTTACTATTTAAGGCAATCTAAGTGCAAAATCCTTGGCAATATGGACTCCTTTGATGAAATGAATGATTGTCGAACAATTTATTTGTTTTATTTGTGGTGTTTTTCCATGAATTTAATTGTATTAAATAAACATTAATATATATGTAAAATATGGATCCATAGAATTGTTGAGCTGGTAGGGAACTTAGTGACACTCAACTCAAATGAGCTAAGATAATGCAAGTGTTTTCTAAATTGTAGAATCCTATTAAACACATTATTATCATTGCCCAAACATATATGACATTTGGTATCAAGGATAAGAGTGGGATTTCAGTCTCCTTGTTTTCAACCCAAGTGTTGCAAATTGCCTTCTAAAATTTATAAGAAGAAGTAGTGTTGCTTTATTTGTTATATTTTAGATGATTTGTGTCCTTAAAATAGGTTTACATTTGAGAGACACACTTGGAAGCTAGGGAGTTCCTTTTAGTTGCAATGATTGTGATTCAAACGGGTCTTTACAAATGAATAGCAGTAATGCCATAACTACCAAGCAAGACCTGTGATAGGGTGTCCTTGCCAGGGGTAGACAACCAGGAGTTGAATTTTTTTTTAAAGTATTTTTACAACTGTGTATGTTTTCCCCATAAAAAGTAAATTTCAATTAAAATCACAGCAGAGATTTTTATTTCCTGCAAGTGACAAAAGGAACACAATAAAAAAATATTTTAAAAAGTTGATATCCTTTCTCTAATGTTAGTTTGTCAATCTCTGCTTGACTCAGTCATGGCGCTTGTTTCTGGGCTAATTAGAACTTACTTAGAATCTTCTCTTGGGACACAAGACATGTAGACCCTGACACTCTTTATGGCTTGCTAACTTGCTGGAACTAATTGGAGTTTTAGTCTAACTGAGAGGATTTTCAAACCCTTTTCTGTCCTTACTCACCTGAGAAACACACTCATTGTCATAGTCCATTAGTACTAGGATCATAGCAGTTTTCTAGGAGGGCACATACTTCCCCAGGGTTTGCAGATCATAATTTGGGTGGGGAGATATTGGAGTGTGAAGTGTGTAGGAGACCTAGGATTTATTTTTGGCACTTACCGCACCTAGAGAATCACTACTTTTATAACTTTACAGACTCCTAACTCCAGTCTCCCAGAAGTGTGACCCTTCTGGGAACTTTGGGTTTAAGCCTGAGAGGAACCTAACAGGTATACCTGTAAAACACCTGTGGTGCGTTTTTTCCATTGACTTAGGTGTGATTCCTTTGCTACTATAACAACTTCTTTCTCCATGTGCAGTTTAAAACTAATTTTTAAAGGAATTATGAGTTATTTTCCTTAGGACTTTTAAGAGTACTTTGACCATCACAGTACAAACTATAAGATTCCTAGTAGCAATAAATGCATTGGTGGTTGCTATGGAAAGATACAAGTATGTGTCATAAACTTGATAAGAAAGGAGAATTGGCAGGACCTGGCATTTTATTAACTGTGAAGGGTAAAGGAGAATGAGGTTGAAAAGATGACTCAGGAGTTTGGGAAGGAAACCAGTTGGGAATCTGGATTTAGATTTGGTAATCCTCAAAGAGTTGACTAAGGAAGCCTTGGAGATTGAACTAGGGTTAGAGCCAGCATGGGAGCCAACAGAGACATGCAAGGAGGGGGTAGGAGACAACATCTTGGAGGAAATTCTAATTTAAATTGCAGGAAGAGAACCCAGAGAAGGAGCAATCATGAAACCAGGAGGAGAAGTCAGACAACAGAAGGCAAGAAAAGAGTGATACTGAGATGGTGGAGGTGGTTCATAGTAAACGTTCCATGGAGGACCAGGAGGATGGTAGTTTAGAAACTGCCTGAGAAAAAACTGTATACTCTCTGCAGGCTCCTACAAATCAAATGCAAAATCTAATGCTTTTCTTGGCTTATTGTTTAACACATCTGTATCGGATCTTTATAAAAACCCTGGTAGAGATCAATGCCTTCAAGGATCCCCATATTATTTTAAGGTTATATTCCATTTATAGTTATTATAAAATATTTGGCTTTTTTCCCTGTGTTATAAAATATATCCTGTAACTTTTTTTGTACATAATAGTTTGAATCTTTTACTCCCCTATCCCTACATTACCCTTCCCCTCTTCCCTCTCCCCACTGGTAACCATTAGTTTGTTCTCTATATCTATGAGTCTGCTTCTTTATTTTTTAAATTATATTCACTAGTTTGTTGTGTTTTTTAGATTCCACATATAAGTGATATCATATAGTATTTATCTTCCTTTGACTTATTTCACTTAGCATAATGTCTTCTAAGTTCATCCATGTTGCTGCAAATGGCAAAATTTCATTCTTTTTTATGGCTGAATAGTATTCCATTGTGTGTGTGTGTGTGTGTGTGTGTGTGTGTGTGTGTGTGTGTGTGTGCACCATATCCTCTTTATCCATTAATCTGTTGATGGACACTTAGGTTGCTCCATATCTTGGTAATTGTAAATAATGCTGCTATGAACATTGGGGTGCATGTATCTTTTCAAATTAGTGTTTTTGTTTTTTGTTTTTGGAGATATACCCAGGAGTGGAATTGCTGGGTCATATGGTAGTTCTATTTTTAGTTTTTTTAGAAACCTCCATACTATTTTTCACAGCGGCTGCACCAATTTACTTTCCCACCAACAGTGTATGAGGGTTCCCTTTTCTCCACAAGGGAGAAAATTAAAAGAAAGAAAATTTGTTAAAATTTAAAGCAATTACTCCCTGGTGAGATAGCATCACTTCTAGGGTGGCAGCCCAGTTGTCTCTAGCCACTCTCTTTCTAGAATACTGCCAAATGTTCTAAATAAATAGGTCATATAATAGGCTTAGTCCAACAGAACTGGTCAATTTGTATAGCTCAGTCAGTTTGGGAGAATAGAATAGACTTAGGCTATCTTCTCTAAGATATCATTGTCATTTCTGAAAGGGGTACAATATTACAAAAATATAAATCAACACAATAAATATATTTTTTATAAAAATGTAGAAGATTGTATATAATTGTTACAATGAGTTCAATTCTGGAGGTCAGAAGGTCATATTGAAGGTCATATTTTAAACAGCCAGTAGTAGTCCATCGGAGTACATTGGTGAAGTCCTTTCAAATTCAGAATACTGAAAGCAGCATCCAGAGATTTTGATATTTATTTTGGGATGTTGATCTTAGGAGCTAATCTCTTTAAAGTCATTAGTAAATAGAGTGACCAACTACTCTGATTTATACAGAACTGAGGAGTTTCCTGGGACACATGACTTTCAGTGATAAAACCTGGAAAGTTCAAGGCAAACCAGCACGAGTTGGTCACCCTACTAAGAAATCACCTTTCAAGCTCTTACCGACCTCATAGTCTGTGATCTGCACTGCCACAAATTTGCTGAGAATTAGTGAAACTTTTCCTTGACGTTAATGCAGAAACCTATATTTTACCTCGTTTAACTCCCCTAAGAAATTTGTCTCATGGAATTAATATTCTTTGAGGAGACACAGGCATTTCTTACAAGAGAAGGGGACCTGAGTGACTGCATATGTATTTTACCCTCCTGGTTGGGGCCGGGGAAGTTTGAGCCAAGTAAGGAACAGCTGCCCATGGGGCCCTTAATCTAGAGCAGGGCTTTTTTCACTTGCTCTAATTGAATTACTTCTTTTTCTCTTTACTTTATGGTCTGTTTTCCATGCAGATATTCTCGGAATGTTGAATTAAATAATTCATGATTTCCCAATTATTGGTTTAGGTACAGTTGACATTTCTTGAATTGATTATACTTCTTGAGGGAGCTTTTGGAGTCTCTTCATATGTAGAGCTTTAAAGATAAGAAGTTTGCCCATGAGAGGTACAGCCGGGCCAGCAGGGGCGGGACTAACACAGTGATTCACTGTTGATCCTTGGGGGTCACCACCCTTTCACACAACCCAGGGGTTCTGAACTTCTTGTGTGCCCTAGGTCCCTTTGGCAGTCTAGTGAAGCCTAGATCCGTTCTCAGAATAATATTTTTAATGCATAAAATAAAATAGGATCATAAAAGAAACCAGTTGTATTGATCCAGCTATCAAAATACTAAAAACCAAATTTGTGATATAATAATATATATGCTTCTTTATTAACACATTAAATAACGGTATCTAGTTCTGTTTCTAATTACTATCATAATGTCCATGTTGTTATTGTTGTAGATATTCTGTGAAAAGTACTGCCATAAATTCCTTCTCTCCCTGTAAGTGTGTGCTATTCCTCCCCTGGAGAAGTGGGGGCTCACTCCCTTTCCTTTGAATGTGAGTCTGCCTTCCTGACTTGCTTGACCAATAGAATATAGTAGAAGTGATGTTCTGGGACTTTCAGGCCTAGGTCACAGTAACACTTGCATAAGAAGACCATTTTGCCTGGATGTCTTTCTTGCTTTTGGGAGGCTCCCTTTTGGGATGCAGCCCTCAGGCTATGGGAACCCCAAATCCTATGGAGACCCTGTGTTTTTCACACTGGTTGGCAGCCCAGATGAGCTCTAGCTAGTAGCCAACATCAGTTTCCAGCCATGTAAGTGATCTCTCTTGGACATCCAGACCAGAGATGAGCCCAGTAATGGGGTCTGGCTGGTAACTCTGTTTTTTCTGCCTTATTTGAAAACACATTAAAAATCTCTTATTTTACCCTTATGTCAATATTTCTCAGAATTTATTATGTGTACTCAGGAATGCTCCCTTAGAAGGCGGATTCCTACATTCAGTTCATTAGGATCCACATGGGCCCTGAGGAGTCCTTGGCCTTCACACTATCCAAGGGAGTGAAAGTGGTTAAAACTCCTCCTCACAGTGAGCATTATAAACTAATAAAATTAAGAATTGCTGTAGAGGGACTTCCCTGGTGGTACAGTGGTTAAGAATCCACCTGCCAATGCAGGGGACACGGGTTCGAGCCCTGGTCTGGGAAGATCCCACATGCCGCGGAGCAACTAAGCCCGTGAGCCACAACTACTGAGCCTGTGCTCTAGAGCCCGTGAGCCACAACTACTGAAAGCCTGAGTACCACAACTACTGAAGCCCTTGTGCCTAGGGCCCGTGCTCTCAACAAAAGAAGCCACTGCAATGAGAAGTCCGTGCACCGTAATGAAGAGTAGCCCCCGCTCACCACAACTAGAGAAAGCCCATGTGCAGCAACGAAGGCCCAACGCAGCCAAAGATAAATTAAAAAAAAAAAAAAAAGAATTGCTGTAGCAAACATACAGAGAGTTATGTAAGCATATACCTGAGGACCTGGACTGGAATGACATGAATCTAATTAGGTAAACCATACTGTAAGGCTAAAACAGTCATGTAGATGTTACCTATTACTAATGGTAAGTTTACCCAGAATTTCTCAAATTGTTTCCTATGAAATTAATTCTTTATAAGCATCCCATGTAAGAAAGATAACGACGTCAAATGAGTTTGGGATATTTGGGACTAAACAGAAAAATAATTTCTTTGCTTCCGGTCTTTTCAAAGCCCTTTATATGATAATATGGATTGTGTAATTTCCAGGGGGGATATAGTATGTGCTGTTTCTCCAGGATGTTTAACCATGTAACCCTTTTATTCACAGAGCAGCTCATGACGCCAGGATTTTAGGGAAACACTCCGAGTACAAAGTACTCTCACACTTAACATTTGCTACCACTCCATGAGGTTAAGCATCAGTTGTATTAGGTAAGATTAGGTCTTCTGTGAGTAACAAAGACCTGAAAAAGAGAAGTTTCTATCTCTCTTATGTCTGTTCTGTGGTGTCAGGGACTTGGACTCTATTTGCTCCATTATGTGCTGTTTCCATTCCCAAAGTTACTCTGTGGTCCAAGATGTCGGCTGGAGCTCCAGCCATTGCAACCACATTCTAGGCAGCAGGAAGTAGGAAGGATTCCGCCTCTAAGTCATACTTGACACCTCTTCTTACATCTTATTGGCCAAAACTTGGCCGAATGGCCATAACTAATGGGAAAGGAGACTGGGAAATGTAATCTTTTGGCTAGGTGACAATGTATTAAGCTAAAAATTAGAGTTCTTGTGACTAAGGGAAAAGAAAAAAGATACTGGGAGACAACTAGTGGTCTCTGTCACAATTATCTCTGATTTTATAACTGAGGAAAATGGGACCCAAAAGGGGTGTCCAAGAAAGAGTTCAGAGATCATGGAGACAGCACAGATTCAAATCTAGGCCTCCAGATTCCTTGAGTGTGTCTAGTTCATTACACTATCCCTATTTAATCATGTGGGAGGGATCAGAATAGAGCCCTTCAAAGGCTAGGATCTAAAGGGTCATGGTGATATAAACAGATACACCACCGTAAAGCATATTTTAAGAAAAAATTAGGAATATCTGTTTCTTAGAGGTATATCCCCATATTTGGAAATTAACAGCATTTGATAAACAAAAACCTATAGGTGGGATGTGACTGCCTTTTGCTACGGATGTGTTGTTAAGACCAGGATCCTGTTTCTCAGGCTGCTGTGTACTCCTAGGGCTTGCTCTGTGTCTAATGGCTTGTCCTCACTTTCTTGCATTTGTCACATCAGTGATGCTTTGTGAGCCCTGGATCCTGTCTGAAGCCATCCGTTTGCCTCTCTTTATTTACATGATAACATCGCCTGATGGCAAGTTAGTGTCTGGATAAAAAAACATTGCTGTTACCTGGATTGAGCTGGGTTTTTGTCTGGTTTAAGGACAGGCGGATAGCCCCTCTGACTGCATTTCTCGGGCGGCAGTAGTGTGTGGAGGGTTTGCACAGAGGTGGTGAGCTTGCTGCACTGTGCCAGGATCGGCTGGGCTGTGCTCACAGGTGCAAAAGGCGGGCGTCACCCAGCTGTCTTCCAGCACGTGATGAGTACCAACAGGAACTTCGCATCTTTGTGTTCCTGTGGTCCATGATAGCTCTGGAACAGAGGAGATGCTCTCTGTGTTTTTGTTAAATGAATGAATGAACAGTGAACTGGATGGGATGCTGATGAATCCCAGCCCCTCTCTTCCATTCATACTGATGGCATCCTTGCTGGACTTGCAGTGGGTCAGCAGGAATGATTGTTGTTGGCGTAGTGAGGCTGGATGCCTTGGGGTGGTTGCTTTAATACCATATTAGTGTTTACTAACTATAGTAAGAGTCCTCTTTATTTGGACTGTGCTGTGTATGGTACATATCATTCTATGTGTATATCACTTTAGATGTTTTAAAAATTAAGTGACAAAATATAAAATTAGAAATTTGACTTCAGAACCTATTTTATTTTGAGAATAGGTTAACCTTTTTGGAAACCTGAAAAACCTAATTGTCAAAAGCAGCAAGTTTCAATTTTCCGAAGGCCTTGGTCTTGGGTATAGAATACTGTAGAATATTCCAGGGCCTCCCCAAGGCCTTTAGGGTAAATCTCCACGTCATTGATTTGGACCACAGAGTCCATTGTGATCTGGCCTCGTTGCCCAGCTCTGCCCTGTGTGCCCTGCCGACCAATCGCACGCGTCTACTTACTGTTTTCGGACGGAGGCAGCTCTTTCTCCTCTCCGCTCATTTATACTTGCCATTCTCTCTGCCTGGGACTTGCCCCACCCCTCCTTCCCAATTCTCCCCACCCCCTTTCCCACCCTAACACTCTGCCAGTTGCTACTTTCTGTCTTTGAACACTCAACTTAGTGTCACCTCTTCCAGAAAGTGTCCCCGAATCCCGTTTGATGTAGTTCTCTTTCTTCTGTGTTCCTGCAACACCTTGGGCCTATTTCCATCCTGTTTCCTTATTCTGTAATTATTATTTACGTTTATGTTGCCTTGAGGACAGAGGCCATATCTTATTCAACTTATCCCAGTGGAAAGCACGAGATTTGGCGTGGAGCTGAGACTCCATAAATGCTAGAGTGAGTAAAGGAGAGTGAGAGGCTGGTACTGCCTAGTCGGTTCCTGCCAAAGTGTTTCTAGGGGTTTTGGAAGCTGAAGGGACAGCTGTCACTGTCACTCTGAGAATCTTTGCACACTAGGGATGGGTGGAGGGTGGTGAGACCCTAAGAACCTTAGCAACTGACTAGCAGGTGCTGACCTTGTTGGGGAGCCCTGGTGGTCCGCCGCAGAACCCGGCCTGGGAATCGTTCAATGCCAGCATTTATTCAGGGTCCTTGGGCCAGAAACTTACCCTCTGTGAGTTGTGCTTCCCACAGCTAAGAGGATTCTCTGTGCAAGAGAGCGCAGGCTCATTCCTTCCGCTAATGGAGTTCTCCGAACTCTTGTGTTCCCAGTGGGTTTCCCTTCTCCCCTGCTGAGCTGGTGGCCTTTGTTCAAGCTCCTCCTCCGCACAGCTTGCTCCTCCCTCCTCCCCGCACCTTGCACCTGAGCCTGATGGTCCTCCTGTGGGTCAGCACCTGAGGATCTGCTGGGCCTGGCGTGGCTTGCTGAGCAGGAGCTCGGAGCTCTCTGGGGACTTAACTGCCTCCCCAGCCCGCAGGCCCGCCCTGGCTTAGCACCTGGGCGGTTGACACACCTCCTGTGGTGGTAGCTAGGAGCAGCTTGAGGGTCTTCTGCTTGCTGGGAAGTTGTTTCAGAGGTTACCTTTTCTCATTTGCATAGCGTGGACGCACCTGGTTTTGTTTGTTTTCTTTTTTTGGTGAAACTATAAAAGGAAGAGGGTAAACGAGAAAACATCAGCGCCTGCTTAGAGCTATGACACTGGCTACTGCAAAGGGACCCAAATGCTGCTGTTTGATAACTAGTTCAGGCCTGAATCGTAGTACTAGTGAGGAAATCATTGTAACTGAGGGAATCTTCAGAGTGGTGCAGTATGTCTTTTTGGCTCCGGGTGTGTGTACCTGGTGTGTATTTAATGATATCTTATGAGTCTGAATGAATTAAAAAGGCTTCTCATACTTCTTAAATTATCTCATTCATCAGAGAAGGCTTCCGGCAGAGCAGCCCAGTAGTTCAAGTGGAAAGGGAAGGAAACAGTTAAAGGGTTTTAAACTGCTAAAGAGGGCTTTTCTGTTTTTCTGGGAAGGCAGCAGTTTGCATGGAAATCACAGCTTTTATACATTAAGTATGGTTATGAGTCTCTTCTCTTAAGCTGTGTGAGAAATGTGGAGTTTTTTCCCCCGAGGGAAAAGGAGAACTAGGACCAAAGGGGCATGTAGCTTCATGCCAAGGTCTTTCAGGTAACAAAGAAAAGGGAGAGACTGGTTGGTACTTAGAAAATAGAGGATTTTGTTGATAAATAGTTTTTGCCATAGCATGCTTAATTCAGGCCCCACTCAGAGAGGAAAACTTTAGCCACAATTTTTGGAAACTCTACGATTTTACTCTTTTCTTCTCCCATCCAAATTCCACCATATTTCATCACAGGCAAACCCAAATCACACTGCATAATAAGGACCATTCCAGCACTTCAGTGCCAAGTGCTGGCCTTGCTACAAGGTCCCACATTACTTGAATGATGGTAGTCAGATAGGCTGGGTTAAAATCAGAAGACCATAAAATATTATCAGCAAGAAATGATGCAAGAAATAGCAGAAGTATTCAAATTTAATTTTCTGAGCCAAAAAAAGGAATACATTATGTAAATATAAGGCTACAGAAACATATGACAGATCAAAGAGATTTAGATCCTTCATTTAGTAATAGTAACAGTAATTACAGTATAGTGTTAATAGTAGTGCCACTGGTAATAATATACTCATTTGTTTAATAAGATAATAAAATGAGTTCAGTTTTTTTATGTGCCGGGCATTGTGTTAATATTATTTTATCTCACTGAAGCTTTATAAAGATGCTGTGATGTTGGCACCACATTCTATGCACAAGGAAACCAAGATTGAGAGCAGAAGTTCTTAAACTTTAGCATGCATGAGATCAACTGAGATGGCTGTAAACTGCTAATGATTTGCATTTTGAACCAATTCAGCATGAAAATATGTCATAAGTATTCATATGGACTTTTAAAAAATTAACAATATATCTTGGAGATAACATATCAGTAAAAAGAAATCTACTACATCCTATTAAATGACTGCATACTATTCCAGAGAAAAAATGTAACATGATTTATTGAACTACTATTTTACTGATGAACTTAAATTTTTTCCCCAATTTTTACAAGCATTATTACAGCAAAAATATTTATACCTTATTGTATGAGTGGGAGAATTTCTCTGGGCCAATTGATTTCCAAAGTGGAATCCATAGCCCACCTATGTCTGAAATCACTCAGGATGCTTCTTAAAAAATTCAAAACGTACCTTCAAGGAACATGTAATCACCATATTATCAACTCTCTTTGAGCCTGGAAGAAGACACAAAGCTTCTGAATTCATTCTCAAAGCTAAAAAATTGATTCTAAAATTAGACAGAGTGCAAAGAAAGAATATTAGGTGCTAATCTAATTGACATTGATGAGAAGTTTTAGAAAATCAAATGTACCTGTACTTTAGAAGAATCATATATAATGATTAAATAGAGTTTAATCCTAGGAATGCAAGTATGTTTCTACTTCAGGAAAAATTTATTAACATAATTAATTAAGGCAACATTAGAACACTTTTCTCTCCCCAAGACTGTACCTTGAATCTCTTTATAATAATAAGGCACACTTTTCAATATATGAAGAGCCAGAGAACGGCCAAAAAAGTTTAACTTTCTCCCCTTATCAAATACAGTGCCAGTTTTCACCTACACTACTCTGTCTCTCTACCTAAGAATGGGCTCTTGAAGATCTAAAACGTCCAAGGCTGCAGAGCCCGCGTAGTCATGGGGGTGAATGATGGAAGTGTTGTTTATTTTGGGGAACTAACTTTGAGTATGAAGAAAAAAAACATACTAGGACAGTGGGGCAGAGAGGATGGGTTAAGAAGTGCTGAGGAAGGAGTAAATCATTGAAACAAATTATAGGTTTATAATGGTGTCCAGTCACAAGTTTCTCAGCATATTTGGGACACTGAAGGGAAAAGTTCTCCAAGTTATTTCATAGAAGCATCTAAAAAAAATAAAAATAAAATCTAAGCAAATATTTCAAGCAAGATTTTTTGACAGTATTCCATTTTTTGCTTTTTTTTCTTGGTGTGAAAAATATGCAGTCTTCCTCTTGAATGGGGCACAGAGCTATCTTTATGCATTGCTTAGGGGCAAAAGTTACAGCTAATGATCACAGTGTGTCAAACTTATCTTCTCCCCACCCAAAGGAAAACTGTTTACATGGTAATAACAAGAGGATTCTGTAGGAGTAACAAGAGGATTTCCCACAAAGGCTTACCAATTTATGAAAGAGAAAGCATTTGATCAATTTCATTGCCTACTCAACCAACCCCAAAATTATTAGGCTAGAAATAGAAATTTTTCTTAACCTGATATAAAGTATTTACAAGAAATCCACAGGAAAGTTCAAAGATAACCATGAAAGATTAATTACTTTCTGTTAGAGTCAGGAGCAAAACATCTCCTATGACTGGAGATGACAGACAATGCAATAGGACAAGAAAAAATATAATAAAGGGCATAACCATTAGAAAGAAGGAGGAAAACAATTACTGGTAAACATTATTTTTCACTAGAAAAATACAAGAAATTCAAATGAAATATTGTTAAACAAAAGAGGTCAGTAAAACAGCTGAAACCACACCAATATATAATGAGCAATAGCATTCTTATAATAATCATCAATTAGAAAAGGTAATAGACAAAAGATTCTAATTTTTATGGAAAAAAACCCTAGATGTAAACTTAACAAGGCATATGAAAAAAAGAAAAACCCTTAAAACTTAGGTGAATAAATGGAATGACGCACCAGTACAAGAAGACACAACGTTGCAAACATTTTCCCCCCATATGAATCTATAAATTCAATTACTTTTAAAAGAACCCCATTCAGATGTTGTAGAGGGAATATAATTTCTTAGGGAGAAACTAAGCCAAATGCCCAGCTATATAGATTCATTTCATACTAAAAGTTTTGTAATAGAGATCATCCCTGATTGGTTATTGTCAGGTGGATTTTAATGTTTACATTATGTGATTTAAAGGCGAACTGAAAGGGTGTCCCAAGTTCTCAATCTTTGCAGGGTATTTTAATTTTTACACTTTGTACGAATATTCAGTTTCCTCTTGAAAGGAGATGAGTGCACACGGATTGCATGTGCCTCTACCTTCTCTTCTGTTCTAACAGAAAATGTTTTACCTTCTCTCAAAGGTCAGTCTCGCCTGGCGTTCCCTGCATCACGTGCCGGTCTTTCCCTCCAGGTTGTTTCCTTTCCCTGTCTACAACCTTTCCCTGCTACAGGATGCTTCGCAACAACATTTATACATCTTTTTGCATGTCCATATGATTAAAAAATTCCCTTGAGCCCTCATCGACTTCTTGATGCTATTTCTTCTCTCCTCATTCTGTCTCTGCTTCCCCGGTATTTCTGAGAATGTAAATTTGATAGACATCAACCTATAGACAGTATTTAAAGCCAGGAAAATATTTTTTCTTTTTCCAAGTATCAGACCCATATGTCCAACTGTCAAATTGAAACCTCTACTAAGATGACTTACAGGTATCTCAAACTAAACCCCTGGAGAGCATCCTCTATTCCTCTCCTCCCCGCA
Source organism: Balaenoptera musculus (assembly GCF_009873245.2). Lineage (NCBI taxonomy): Eukaryota > Metazoa > Chordata > Mammalia > Artiodactyla > Balaenopteridae > Balaenoptera > Balaenoptera musculus. Next base: position 25,669,044 of record NC_045795.1, read on the forward strand.
CGAGTCTGCCATTCCCAGCTGCCACCTTGCTCCTCCCCAGCTTTTCGGATTGAGCCCATGATGTCGTCTCCCATTACCGACTGCACAGTTCTTCTTGACACTTCAGCCAATCTTGTATATTCTGTTCCTAAGTATTTCTCCCATCTGCCTGCTTTTCATCATCTCTCCTTTCACCACCTCTCGGGTGAACCACTGGGATGCCCTTTAGGTATTCTCCTCTGGCTTGTCTTGCCCTCATCAACTCCATTCTTCTCCACTGCAGTCAGAGTGATCTTTTAAAAATACAAAGTGGTTATGTAATTTCCCTGCTTAGAACTCTTTGTTGGCTTTATGTCACTCTTAGGAGAATGTCTCCAATTTGTCACGTAGCCTTCAAAGTCCTGCCTGACCCGCTCACCTGCCTGCCTTTCCACCTCCACCTCTCACCTCTGTCCTCCAGCTTCTTCAGTCTATGTGCCCTTGCTATTTTTCAGTCTTCTGAGTGTATGGAGCTTTTCCCCACTTTATGCTATTCATATATACTACTTTTTCTGTCTAGAGCGCTCTGTCCCCACGATATTTTGCATTTTTCCTTCTTACCACTTAGCACAGTTTGTGCCTATGTAGTTATCTGTGTGATTATATTTAGATGTCTATTTCCTCCACAAAAACTTAAGTTTCATGAGAGCCAGGCCTGTGTCTCTTTGGCTCACCAAATAATGAAGTGACAGGCATAGAGAGAACACTCAAAAATATATGTTGGGTGTAAAAAACAGATGATAGCTAATACTTTTATGCCTGGTAAGGGCAGGCACTGTAATACTTTTATATGTGGTGTTTCACCTAATCCTTACTATCACCTCCATGAAGTATTAGTTCTCTTATTTTGCACGTGGGGAACAGAAAATCAGAGAAGCTAAGCAATTTTCCCAAGGAATGGCTTATTTGGGATTCAAATTTAGGTCTCTCTGAATTCTAATCAGGTGAGCGCTCTGCTGCACTTGGGCAAATAGTAGTAGATGGATTAGCCAGTGTGTTTTTCCTACACTAATTCTTTATTAGTCAGGTGTCAGTGACTATAGCCTGGAGAGAATGGGGGTATAGTTGAGACGTGAATGGGACTATAGAACTACTTAGACCCTGGATATGTGTGGAGGGTAGGTAGGTGGGGCATCATGGGGATTCCAGCCATTAGGGGGTTATGAGCAAATGAAGGCATTGGGTTCTCAGGGATGGATGGGCACTAGAAAGAAGGGAGAAACAGACACAGTGTTCCTTACTTTGAAATAGTGCCTGGGCCTTGCCATGATTATTTTGGTGCATATCAGAAGCAAATAATAAAAAGGATTCAGATCTACTTCTTCCTTCCACCAAAACCTCATCCGATCAATCTCATAAAAGTATTTACTTCTCTCTGTGGTATGGGAAGCCTTATTTTATTTATATTCATTTCTTTGACATATATCAGTATCCAACAAAGCACTTGATAATATTTGCTAAGTGAATGAATGGGTGAATGAATAAACTTATTGGCCAGTGATAATGCTTTGCTTTATATATCATTCTTCTCTTGGGAATTTCTAGACACCCTAGATTAAAAAGAAGGATTAAACCTAAGGATGGGGATTTCAGTATCTTTGCCAAACAGTATGAAGATATTTTAGAGTATTGGGACTTATGGCAGGGGTTGTAAAGTCTGGATATTATTGTTGAAATACATGTGAATTGTGAATAAAAGTTTTAGGAACCTTCATGGTCTCTGGGATGTATTTGAACTCAAGGGGAAAGGAAGTTATTTTGGAAACCCCAAGCATTAAATAAATGTAATTTATTGGAATTTACAAAGAAATTCTTAAAGACTTTGGGAATTTTAAAAATATATAACAATGGAAATGTTTAGAACAGTGAACACCTCTACAGAAGTAATTCTTATATAGAACATAAGCACTTCATGATCTTAGGAATGGAAAATACAGACTAGTTTGCTCAGAAGTTATGAACTTGAATACAACGTGTTAACATGTAGAACAGAGGTTATTTACTCAATATTTATTAGTCAGGTACTATATTCTAAGTTCTCTTTTAAGCATCAATTATGCATTTATGAAATAATGCATATAATTTTTAAAACAAATAGAATACAAGCATTTTATTTTTAAGGAATTTAATAGTGTTTTGGAGGGGTTTTTCCCCCCAGCTGGAAGAAATAATTGAAAGCTTGAGAAAACAATAATCAATAATATTAAAGGCAAGTAAAGAATCTCATAGTTTTCTGGACACATTGCCCTCTCTAGTGTCAAGCAGAGAAAAAAAGAGAGGATTTGTTTTCAAAAAAGAGCTGAAGGGGAAATAAACTCATTGAATATAATGTTTGCTACATGGAGCTATATCACTTATTTCATAGATCTTCATGTTTTTTCTTCAGAATTAAATTGGAAAATACATTTATTTACTAGAAGTTGATTTCATTATTTTTCTTAAGGAAACAAATCAAAACAAAAACCCACATAGGAAGATAAATTTGGTGCCTCATTGGGCTTTAACACTAACTGCCACATGTAAAAATTTAATAATTGGATCACCTGAGACTTATCAGTTTATGCCTTTCCAAATATGAATGTATCATTTACTGCAAGGGATGGAGAGGAATTTAATCATGAAACTTCAGGTTAGTACAGATTCATTAATGATATATTGAGATAACAGAATTATGTGGATAAAGCCTCTGACCTCATTTTGTGGATAAAACATCTGACCTCAAATTTATCAGAACGCCTGCTCTTCACTTTTATGTCTCCTGGGGATTGCAAGGTCTAGGTTTTTGCTGTTGTTATCCTGTTGCTTGTTTTTTTGAGTCTCGAGTCATCTGAGCAATCAGAGCACCATGGACCTTGTTTCAAGTGGCAACACCAATGACCATGGGCATGCAGATATCTCTGAGGTCCTGTTTTCATTTCCTTTGGGTAAATACCCAGATGTGGAATTTCTGGATCATATGGTGCTTCTATTTTTAATTTTTTTGAGGAACCTCCATACTGTTTTCCATTGTGTCTGTGCCAGTTTATATTCCCACCAACAGTGCACTAAGGTCCCATTTTCTCCAATTTCTTGCCAACACTTGTTATCTGTTTTTTCTTTTTTCTTTTTGATAAAAGCCATACTAAGAGTTGTGAGGTGATATCTTGTAGTTCTGATTTGCATTTCCCTGATGATTAGTGATGTTGAACACATTTTCATATACCTGTTGTACATTTGTATGTTTTCTTTGGGGAAATGTCTATTCAGTTCCTTTGCCCATTTTTTAAATTGAGTGGTTGCCGGGACAGGGAAGATGGGGAAATGAAGAGGTACTAGTCAAAGGGTACAATGTTCAGTTACGCATGATGAATAAATCCTAGAGAGCTATTGTACAGCAAAGTGCCTATAGCAAACAGTACGATATTCTGTACTTAAAATTTGCTAAGAGGGTAGATATTATGTTAAGTGTTCTTATCCCAAAGTAATAATTAATAATAAATAAGTAAATAAATTGATTAATTAAAAGGGTGGGAAGAAATATTTGGAAAGAATAGATAGGTTTATGGCCTAGATTGTAGTGATGTTACATGGGTGTATACTTACCTCTAAACTCATTAAGTTGTATACATGAAATATGTACAGCTTTTTGCATGTCAATTATACATCAATTTTTTAAATATTAAAGTTGTTTTAAAAAAAGGCAATACCAAGTTGGCCATGGTGAATTCTTTGAAGCCTAATGGAGAGAACTGCAGCATAACAGCATCTCAAGACTAAAAGCAAAACAAAACCAAGAAAGCTGGAATGAAAGAAGGCACAAATTCTTTTCTATTTCTATAAAAATGGCAGCACCTTCTGGTATGTTCCTTTCAGAATTTGGGCTTTAGAGGATTGATCTGATACAGTTGGTAATTTTACTTAAAGACCTTCCTATTAAATAGATTCAAAATATTTTTGAAGAACAGATGGTATAGATTAGAGGAAGAGATAAACACTGTATGTTAAACATTTTATTGATCAATTAAAATATCATAATTTAAAATGTTGATTCTACTGTGGGAATTATGCACGTTTGTCTGTGATGGAGAAAGGCACAGAGAGAGTGTATGTGGGGAGGGGATGGGAATTTGTTGTCCGAAGTTTAAATTGGACTCTTCTCATGAGGTGAGAGTGAAGAGAGCAGCCTCCCCCCACCCCCACCCCAAACACACACACACCAGGCAGGCAGATGGCTTTTCTTCAACGTGTAAGGAAGCTGGCTTTCAGGGCTGAATCATGTGCCTCTGGGTACTTTGAAAACTGCCTCTTCTGCCTATTTTTTTTTTTTTTAATTTTATTTATTTATTTATTTTATTTATTTATGGCTGTGCTGGGTCTTCGTTTCTGTGCGAGGGCTTTTCTCTAGTTGTGGCAAGTGGGGGCCACTCCTCATCACGCTGCGCGGGCCTCTCACTATCGCGGCCTCTCCTGTTGCGGAGCAGAGGCTCCAGACGTGCAGGCTCAGTAATTGTGGCTCACGGGCCTAGTTGCTCCGCGGCATGTGGGATCTTCCCAGACCAGGGCTTGAACCCGTGTCCCCTGCATTGGCAGGCAGATTCTCAACCACTGCGCCACCAGGGAAGCCCTCTTCTGCCTATTTTTAAGACCAGTTTGAAAAAAATGATAGAGTAGAATAAAGAAACTACCTGTGTGGATTTGATGAAAAAGGCAGGCTGTAAAGTTAGCAGCTCTTTGAAAAGCATATAGTTATAGAAGGACTGCATCATCTTCTAGCACTTCTTTGTTCTGCTTTTTCTATAAGAGAATGAATTCTTTATAAATGAATACCAACATCTCTGTAAATTAGTCTACTTGACGTTCATTTTCAATCATGTTAACCTTTCATTCCTGTGAACTGTTTATGTATGACAATTTCCATTCTGTTATAAAAGTAATTTTTTTGGATGAGCCATCCTCATATATCGTGATAGATGGAATATTTGGATAAATCATTAGAGTCACCAAAAGCTAAATGACTACAAAGGAGAGAAAATACTACCAATGACTGTGTACATATGTATATCTAAGTATCTAAAATAGTTACTTTAGAGCTAAAAATAGTCTTCTCTTTTTAAAAAGGAAGATTGGGTCACTTAATAGTGATTGAAATGGCATTAAAACTTATTTTTCCATTGGTTCACATATTTATGGGAAAGTATTGGAGCTAAGACTGAATGTAGAAACAAGCTCATTAATTATGGAAGGTACAGGAAAATAACAAGCCTACAAATAGTCCTTGTATGTCCTGCTCTGCCCTTGCATGCCATCATTCTCCCCTAGAAGTCAGAGACATGTCCAAAGTTGGTGTAGGCTGTGTTCCTGACAATAGCAGGGTTGTAGTGGAAACTGTCTTCACCACCTAAGTTATGGGCCTGATACAGTGAATATAACACAAGCAGTGGGTCTGCCTGTCCTAAATTGTGCTTATTCATGAGACCCCATCATTATTCCCAGGATCTGTGCCCTTCGCCCTTGATCTCTTTTCTACAGGATTTAGATGAATGTCAGACCGTTGGAATGCTACACAATAGTGACCTTGATTCCCTGACTTTTCTGGGGAAAAAAATGAGTTTAAATCTAGTGTTGAAATTATATGGCACGCTTTGTAGCTATAGTAGTCAGATCATTCCTGATACAAAGAAGCCCTCGCCTTCTGTCAGAGACATCTGCCTTTTGATTTGGCTCAGGATTTCTGGTCTTAAGGGTAGCTATGCATTTATAGAAGACTAATGCCTCTTTGTTTTTATTTTTGTAGTTGCATTTGATACGTGGGGAAAGTCAGGTGATTTTTCCTTAGTGTTAACTTTCCAGATATTATTTATAAAGCTTTATCCTTCTCATTGTAAAATACAACCATTTCAGGGGAGAAAAAACCCCAAACACCGCTTGGGAAAAAACACTAAAATAAAGATGGTGGGATGTTAGTGTTTGATGGATGAACAAGTGGAAAGAGGGTGTAATTCGGGACCAAGAGGCACCACCCCATGGCTGGTCCTGAGCTCCTTTGAGGGGGAAAGCAGTCTTTAATTACATCTGGTACTCATTAATTCTTTTTGGAGTCTCTTTCCAGAGATGTTCCCCCATCAGCCTCCCATCGAGCAACAGAAATTCCAGATGGTTCCCTCCATATGCCATTGCTCATTCTCTTCAGTAGGATAGATTGGTCACTGACACAGTAGGATGCAGGAGCCTTGGCCAAGTCAAGACAAGGTGAAAAGCATTGGGCCACAGTTAAATTAGATGTGGTCTATCATTCAAGTTTCTAAGTGGGTTGTGTGCATAACTGCTTCTGAATGATTTTTCTGAAACATCTTGAGTAACTTCATGGAAATCATGCTACTTCTAGACAATGTGGCATATTGGTCCTAACTTTCCACACCTGAAACAGAGAGAAATCCTCTAGAAGCTGTCATTATAGCTGAGGGTTGGTCCATTTGGACCTGATCTGCTCTAAAGACTAAGTCAGGAGGAAGTGTTTTGCCTGCATCACTTGCAATGCTAGCTGTCATCTCTGTTACCATAATACAAGGAGAATTCTTTTACAAAATTCTTTAGCGGTAATAGGTTTATTTCATTTTCACAGAACTTTTTTATAATAGGCACTTGGACAGACCTTCTATTTTGAAGTCGATGAAAATGAAGATGAGGTCAATCTCCATGTAATGAAAAAGTATATTTTCATTTCAAGGATATTGCGTTGTATTTATTTGTCTGTCTTCATCTGATGATGGGAAACATGTCTAACATATATATTTTTTAACATCTTTATTGGAGTATAATTACAGTGTTGTGTTACTTTCTGCTGTATAACAAAGTGAATCAACTATATGCATACGTATGTCCCCATATCCCCTCCTTCTCGCGTTTCCCTCCCACCCTCCTTATCCCACCCCTCTAGATAGTCGCAAAGCACCGAGCTGATCTCCCTGTGCTATGGAGCTGCTTCCCACTAGCTATCTATTTTACATTTGGTACTGTATATATGTCAGTGCTACTCTCTCACTTTGTCCCAGCTTACCCTTCCTGCTCCCCATGTCCTCAAGTCCATTCTGTATGTCTGTGTCTTTATTCCTGTCCTGCCCTTAGGTTCATCAGAATCTTTTTTTTTTTTTTTTTTAGATTCCATATATATATATGTTAGCATACGGTATTTGTTTTTCTCTTTCTAACTTACTTCGCTCTGTATGACAGACCCTAGGTCCATCCACTTCACTACAAATAATTCAATTTCATTTCTTTTTATGGCTGAGTAATATCCCACTGTATATATGTGCCACATCTTCTTTATCCATTCATCCGATGATGGACACTTAGGTTGCTTCCATGTCCTGGCTATTGTAAATAGTGTTGCAATGAACATTGTGGTACATGACTCTTTTTGAATTATGGTTTTCTCAGGGTATATGTCCAGTCGTGGGATTTCTGGGTCATACGGTGGTTCTCTTTTTAGGTTTTAAGGAACCCCCTTACTGTTCTCCATAGTGGCTGTATCAATTTACATTCCCACCAACAGTGCAAGAGGGTTCCCTTTTCTCCACACCCCTCCAGCATTTCTTGTTTGTAGATTTTTTGATGATGGCCATTCTGACCGGTGTGAGGTGATAACCTCATTGTGGTTTTGATTTGCATTTCTCTAATGATTAGTGATGTTGAGCATCTTTTCATGAGTGTGTTGGCAATCTGTATATCTTCTTTAGAGAAATGTCTATTTAGGTCTTCTGCCCATTTTTTGATTGGGTTGTTTGTTTTTTTGATATTGAGCTGCATGAGCTGCTTGTATATTTTGGAGATTAATCCTTTGTCAGTTGCTTTGTTGGCGAATATTTTTTCCCATTCTGAGGGTTGTCTTTTCGTCTTGTTTATGGTTTCCTTTGCTGTGCAAAAGCTTTTAAGTTTCGTTAGGTCCCATTTGTTTATTTTTGTTTTTATTTCCATTTCTCTAGGAGCTGGGTCAAAAAGGATCTTGCTGTGATTTATGTCATAGAATATTCTACCTATGTTTTCCTCTAAGAGTTTTAGAGTGTCCGGCCTTACATGTAGGTCTTTAATCCATTTTGAGTTTATTTTTGTGTATTGTTTTAGGAAGTGTTCTAATTTAGTTCTTTTACATGTAGCTGCCCAGTTTTCCCAGCAAAACTTATTGAAGAGGCTGTCTTTTCTCCATTGTATACTCTTGCCTGCTTTATCAAAGATAAGGTGACCATATGTGCATGGGTTTATCTCTGGGCTTTCTATCCTGTTCCATTGATCTATATTTCTGTTTTTGTGCCAGTACCATACTGTCTTGATTACTGTAGCTTTGTAGTATAGTCTGAAGTCTGGGAGCCTGATTCCTCCAGCTCCATTTTTCTTTCTTACGATTGCTTTGGCTATTCGGGGTCTTTGGTGTTTCCATACAAATTGTGAAATTTTTTGTTCTAGTTCTGTGAAAAATGCCATTGGTAGTTTGATAGGGATTGCATTGAATCTGTGGATTGCTTTGGGTAGTATAGTCATTTTCACAATGATGATTCTTCCAATCCAAGGACATGGTATATCTCTCCATCTGTTTGTATCATCTTTAATTTCTTTCATCACAGTGTTTTAGAGTTTTCTGCATACAGGTCTTTTGTCTCCTTAGATAGGTTTATTCCTAGGTATTTTATTCTTTTTGTTGCAGTGGTAAAAGGGAGTGTTCCCCTAATTTCTCTTTCAGATTTTTCATCATTAGTGTATAGGAATGCAAGAGATTTCTGTGCATTAATTTTGTTTCCTGCTACTTTACCAAATTCATTGATTAGCTCTAGTAGTTTTCTGGTAGCATCTTTAGGATTCTCTATGTATAGTATCATGTCATCTGCAAACAGTGACAGCTTTACTTCTTCTTTTCCAATTTGGATTCCTTCTATTTCTTTTTCATCTCTGATTGCTGTGGCTAAAACTTCCAAAACTATGTTGAATAATAGTGGTTAGAGTGGGCAACCTTGTCTTCCTGGTCTTAGTGGAAATGGTTTCAGTTTTTCACCATTGAGAATGATGTTGGCTGTGGGTTTGTCATATATGGCCTTTATTATGTTGAGGTCGGTTCCCTCTATGCCTACTTTCTGGAAAGTTTTTTTTTTTTTTTATCACAAATGGGTGTTGAATTTTGTCAAAAGATTTTTCTGCATCTATTGAAATGATCATATGGTTTTTCTCCTTCAGTTTGTTAATATGGTGTATCACATTGATTGATTTGAATATACTGAAGAATCCTTGCATTCCTGGGATAAACCCCACTTGATCATGGTGTATGATCCTTTTAATGTGCTAGTATTTTGTTGAGGATTTTTGCATCTATGTTCATCAGTGCTATTGACCTGTAGTTTTCTTTTTTTGTGACATCTTTGTCTGGTTTTGGTATCAGGGTGACAGTGGCCTCATAGAATGAGTTTGGAAGTGTTCCTCCCTCTGCTATATTTTGGAAGATTTTGAGAAGGATAGGTGTTAGATCTTCTCTAAATGTTTGATAGAATTCGCCTGTGAAGCCATCTGGTCCTGGGCTTTTGTTTGTTGGAAGATTTTTAATCAGAGTCTCAATTTCAGTGCTTGTGATTGCTCTGTTTATATTTTCTATTTCTTCCTGGTTCAGTCTCAGAAGGTTGTGCATTTCTAAAAATTTGTCCATTTCTTCCAGGTTGTCCATTTTATTGGCATATAGTTGCTTGTAGTAATCTCTCATGATCCTTTGTATTTCTGCAGTGTCAGTTGTTACTTCTCCTTTTTCATTTCTTATTCTGTTGACTTGAGTCTTCTCCCTTTTTTTCTTGATGAGCCTGGCTAATGGTTTATCAATTTTGTTTATCTTCCCAAAGAAGCAGCTTTTAGTTTTATTGATCTTTGCTATCGTTTCCTTCATTTCTTTTTCATTTATTTCTGATCTGATCTTTATGATTTCTTTCCTTCTGCTAACTTTGGGGTTGTTTTGTTCTTCTTTCTCTAATTGCTTTAGGTGTAAGCTTAGGTTGTTTATTTGAGATGTTTCTTGTTTCCTGAGGAAGGATTGTATTGCTATAAACGTCTCTGTTAAAACTGCTTTTGCTGCATCCCATAGGTTTTGGACCATCATGTTTTCATTGTTTATTTGTTTCTAGGTATTTTTTGATTTCCTCTTTGATTTCTTCAGTGATCTCTTAACCAAGAGAGTAGTGTATTGTTTAGCCTCCATGGGTTTGTATTTTTTACAGTTTTTTTTTCCTGTAATTGATATCTAGTCTCATAGCATTGTGGTTGGAAAAGATACTTGGTATGATTTCAATTTTCTTAAATTACCAAGGCTTGATTTGTGACCCAAGATATGATCTATCCTGGAGAATGTTCCATGGGCACTTGAGAAGAAAGTGCATTCTGTTGTTTTGGGATGGAATGTCCTATAAATATCAATTAAGTCCATCTTGTTTAATGTATCATTTATAGCTTGTGTTTCCTTATTTATTTTCATTTTGGATGATCTGTCCATTGGTGAAAGTGGGGTGTTAAAGTCCCCTACTATGATTGTGTTACTGTCGATTTCCCCTTTTATGGCTGTTAGCATTTGCCTTATGTATTGAAGTGCTCCTATTTTGGGTGCATAAATATTTACAATTGTTATATCTTCTTCTTGGATTGAACTGTTGATCATTATGTAGTGTCCTTCTTTGTCTCTTGTAATAGTCTTTGTTTTAAAGTCTATTTTGTCTGATATGAGAATTGCTACTCCAGCTTTCTTTTGATTTCCATTTGCATGCAATATCTTTTTCCTTCCTCTCACTTTCAGTCTGTATGTGTCCCTAGGTCTGAAGTGGGTCTCTTGTAGATAGCATATATACGGGTCTTGTTTTTGTATCCATTCAGCCAGTCTATGTCTTTTGGTTGGAGCATTTAATCCATTTACATTGAAGGTAATTATCGATATGTATGTTCCTATTACCATTTTCTTAATTGTTTTGGGTTTGTTTTTGTAGGTCTTTTCCTTCTCTTGTGTTTCCTGCCTAGAGAAGTTTCTTTAGCATTTGTTGTAAAGCTGGGTTGGTGGTGCTGAATTCTCTTAGCTTTTGCTTATCTGTAAAGCTTTTAATTTCTCCATTGAATCTGAATGAGATCCTTGCTGGATAGAGAAACCTTGGTTGTAGGTTTTTCCCTTCCATCACTTCAAATATGTCCTGCCACTCCCTTCTGGCTTGCAGAGTTTCTGCTGAAAGATCAGGTGTTAACCTTATGGGGATTCCCTTATATATTATTTGTTGCTTTTCCCTTGCTGCTTTTAATATTTTTTCTTTGTATTTAATTTTTGATAGTTTGATTAATATGTGTCTTGGCATGTTTCTCTTTGGGTTTATCCTGTGTGGGACTCTCTGGGCTTCCTGGTATTGATCGACTATTTCCTTTCCCATGTTAGGGAAGTTTTCGACTATAATCTCTTCAAATATTTTCTCAGACCCTTTTTTTTCCTCTCCTTCTTCTGCGACCCCTATAATTCGAATGTTGGTGTGTTTAATGTTGTCCCAGAGGTCTCTGAGACTGTTCTCAATTCTTTTCATTCTTTTTTCTTTATTCTGCTCCCTGGCAGTTATTCCACCATTTTATCTTTCAGCTCACTTATCCATCCTTCTGCCTCAGTTATTCTGTTATGGATTCCTTCTAGAGTATTTTTAATTTCAGTAATTGTGTTGTTCATCACTGTTTGTTTGCTCTTTAGTTCTTCTAGATCCTTGTTAAATGTTTCTTATATTTTCTCCATTCTGTTTCCAAGATTTTGGATCATCTATACTATCATTACCCTGAATTCCTTTTCAGGTAGGTTGCCTATTTTGTCTTCATTTATTTGGTCGTGTAGGTTTTTACCTTGCTCCTTCATATGTAACATATTTTTTTGTCATTTCTTTTTTTTTTTTTTTTGATGGGTGGTGCCGTATTCCTGTTTTACTGGTTGTTTGGCCTGAGACATCCAGCACTGGAGTTTGCAGGCAGTTATATAGAGCTGGGTCTTGGTGCTGAGATGAGGACCTCTGGGAGGCCTCACTCTGATTGATATTCCTTGGGGTCTGAGGTTCTCTGTTAGTCCAGCAGTTTGGACTCAGAGTTCCTTCCACAGGAGTTTGGGCCTGACCTCCGGCCTGGGAACCAAGATCCTGCAAGCTTTGTGGTGCGGTAAAAAAAAAAAAAGTAAGAAAGAAAGAAAAAAGGAGAAGTACAATATCAACGAATAAAAAACAAAATAAAATTAGAAAGATAAAAATTGTATTTGGAAAAATAAAACTATAATTGAAACAACCAGTTGCTGGGGGTTCCTTCCATCCTCTTAGGTGCCCGTAGTCCCCCACTGGTGTCTGGTAGGTGCCCTAGCTGTCTTGACTCATCTTTGACTTCCTACCACCCAATAAGATTTAGCACAGGAAGGAAAGAGGCAAGAAAAAAAAGGGGACTGGGTGGATCCAGGAAATTTCAAAGTGAAAGGTGGCACTGAAAGAAATAAGAATAGTGTTTCTACTCTTGCCTTCAACCTATACTTTGCTTCTGATGGCTGTTGGGTTTTACATGTGGGGTGTGTGTGTACACTCTTTGGTGTTATTTTTGAGCACCTACCAAATTACGGGTATTGTTCTATGTGCTGAGCAAATAAACATTAGGGTCACAGCTATGGTCTCTGTTCTCACAGAGCTTAAAATAGTTAGGCAAAGAATGATTTGTGGGAAATTTGTTGGTATATTTGGAGCGGGTCAGGGAATTTAAAGAAAAACGTCTACGAAGGGGGAATGTGCTAAAGACCAAAGGGAAAACTTTAAATTCCATGTAATAGACATATTTTAACTGAGAAGTATATTCAAAAGAGGCCTAATATCATGCTTTTGTGTGTGTGTGTGTGTGTGTGTGTGTGTGTGTTGTGTGTAAGTATTTTGTGAATGAGAGAAAACATTTATTGAAGAAATTCAGTTATTTTGTACAATCAGGTTCAACAGGCAAACACTGGTGGAATGGGCCATAGGTTGGAAGAGATAAAGCCTATTTGTATAGAACTCTTGTATTGAAAGGTGTTTGCTTGAAATAATTTCTGTCTTGCTTTTGAAGTCATGTTAAAGTCATGAACCTATAAAATATATGTTAAACCTAGAACATTCTCTAGATATTTCACTCTTTTGTTTGAATGTGTGGAAAGGAGCAGACGTGAAATTGAAATGCAAATTTATTTTCATCTGTTTAGCCTGATTATTCATTTTGTATCAGTCACTAATAAACTCTTGAATTTTAAGGGGTGTCGGGAACTAAACTCAACAGATCTGGGCAATGTTTATTTAACAGCTTTATCTTTGATGTCACAATAAGCACTAGGGGTTTTTAAAAAGGGATGTTCTCTTCTCCTAAGGAAGTAACAGTTGGAGAGAAAGACATAATTACACTGAGGACCAGCCCAGTGACAGTTCCCTGCTTACAAGCAATAATCATGTATGTAATTACAATAATGTGTTTTAGTGCTATGTTGTAAGAAGGTCCAGGGTATCACTAGAGAGAGATTTCCACAGGGGAGTGGTAGATCCAGTGTAAGACCATGAATGGCTTACCAGCAGAGCTAAAACTTGGGTTGCTTCTGATGGATGAGTGGGTGATGCAGATGCTGTTTGGCCCATGCCCACACCATGAGAACCTGTGTTCTACTATTTAACGGAGACACAAGGGGAGGGAGGGAATACCTGCAGGAGAATTTAGGGACCAGGTCCGAGATGTCACACTTCAATTCTGCCTACATTTTATTGGCTACACCTCAGTCACACGGCTTCATTTAATTGTAGAGGAGGCTAGAAAAGGTAGTCTAACTATGAACCAGGAGGAATAGGGAAATGGTTGGTTCACGACCCTCTACTGTCTACCATAGGAAGGTGTGGTGGTCTTATCCTTTGAGCAGTAGGCAGGAACCAGAAAAGACAACTCCTGAGAAGTTAATTTGGGTGAGCAGGTCCTTAAGAACAACAGGTGCATTGTTTTCTGGAATGAGACGTGAGATTATGTTAAAAAATTCCTTAAATATGAAACAGAAACAGACTCACAGCCATAGAGAATAGACTTGTGGTTGCCAAGGGAGAGGGGGTGGGAGAAGGAAGGACTGAGAGTGTGGGATTAGCAGAGGCAAACTATTATATATAGAGTGGATAACCAACAAGGACCTACTGTATAGCACAGGGAACTATATTCAGTATCTTCTAATAACCTGTAATGGAAAAGAATATGACAAAGAATAGATATATATATGTATAACTGAATTACGTTTCTGTACACCAGAAACTAACACAACATTGTAAATCAACTATACTTCAACAAAATAAATTTTTAAAAAATTCCTTAAAAATATTTGCATGTGTCAGTGATTATGGTACTTAAGATGTAAGCAGAAATGTTTATTTGATATCTTTAATTTAGGTTGAATTACTACTAAGCCTCAGAAAGTAACACTTAATACTTTGGCACACATGAAATATTTACTGTTTTAAAGGTGAATTTTTACTCATGTATTACTCTATTGTTACTTTCAAACAAAAATCAATGTTTCTTCCTCCTGAAGTTGTATGGAAACTGCTTTTATGGAAGGGGAAATGAAGAATAAGTTTTAAGTTGTCCCGTGAGCTCTGCAAGCTTGCCAGGCTAATGGACAACAGTACTAATAATGAAAATATTCAGCGTTTATTGAGCACGTACCAGACACTGGGCTTTTCGTGGTGGGATTGGGGAATTGAGAATGGTTCAGCCCTTTAGGTCTATTGATTCATTTAATCCTCACAAAAACCTTATGAATGAAACAGGTATTTTGATTATCATCCTCACTTCACAGATTAGAAAACTGAGGCACAGAGGGGTGAAATTGTTGGTCCACGCAGTCAGACAGTAGCAGAGCTGGGATTCACATCCAGATAGCCTGACTTCAGAGGCCAAGGTCGTCTGTATGGTTGTCTACCTCTCAGACATGAGAGCCAAACTGGAGGGATGGGGACAAAGGGTGTGGAGCTCATCTGGACGTTTGCACTAAAGTAGGCTTGGGGCAGGGTTTGGGGCATCGGCAGTGCCCTTGGCCATGACCCTTGGTTTGTGAAGCGATGGCACAATGTATGCATCATGGCTTCTTGTTTCCCCTGCCTCTTTAGGAAAGCCTAGCCTTTGGAAAACCATTTGTTATTCCACTTCCTGCCCCTGTCCTGGCCCAGGCAGCAAGGGAAGCAGCTCCTGAACTGCCTGGAGCACCGCAGTGCAGGTCACTGGAGGAGAGGAGGTAATTCTCGTTGTGTTTATGGGTCTGAGCAATTTCTTTTCCTTCTGCAGACAGGACTGTCCTTGTGGATACAGATCTTCCGTCCCTCAGAGGCCTCTATGTGATGGGGACTCTAGAATTCCCTGTGGACAGAAGCAACGTTCTGAGCATGGCGTGCATGCTCATTGCAGGCGGGGAACTGAGAGTTGGTGAGTCAAGGGCAAGGGCACCAGGCTTGGGAGGAGAGAGAGGCCTTGGGAGAGGATGGTGTCCTCCCGTGGGTTGCTTGAGGGAGTTTGGGGAGGGCTGAGGCAAGGAGGAAGTTTGCTAGTAAAGCTTCTGCCTGGCAGGCTTTGGACACAGAGGTGATGTTTGCTGGTCACCCCCTCCTGTCCACCCGCTGTCTGCTGCCATCTGGTCCCAGGGTCCTCATGCTCATTGCAGGGCTCTTTTTGCCTCCTTCAGGTCTCACATCAATTCTCCCTTTAGTTCTTTGTGTGAGAATTTACCCATGGCTCACTCTTTCAGAAGATCTTGTAGGGTGGACTGGTTATCCTTTGATCAACCAACTCACAAGAAAATTTCAATTGCTGTCTTAGTGCACATCCTTCAGAGAACAGACCTGAAAGCTAAGCTGCGCGCTTGTGCTCTACTGGGGCTGAAATCGCTGTGAAGTGAGAGTGAGTCTCTCAAGGAAACAGGGCTATTTGCGCAGCGTGGGAGATGCCTTGAGAGGAGCCTTATAGAACCATCACATCCTAGGACAGTAAAGGGAGAAAGCTTGGGAGAAGGCAAGCAATTCACCTGGCCCCCTCCCCCCCCAAACCCATGAACTGCTCTGTCTGTTATGTTTTGTGGCTTCCTGGTCAGGGGCCAGAGATGCAAGGGTGCTAGGAGATAAGGATCCTCCCGCTGGGAAGTGAGGGATGTTGCAGGATGGAGTGGATCTGGGGTGGTGTTTAACCAGGTCTGGTACACTGGCTTACTTAAATAAAAACCCGAGTTGCTCTAGGTAGGCTCTGTACTTGAAACTGTTGTACACAGTGATGGGAAGACATGTCCCTTGCCCTCAAAGGAACTACTTTTGAACTCAGAAAGGCTTTCTACTTTGCCCCCACAGAGGAGATTAAAAGAGAATTTTCAGAAACAAAAATACCTTATCCCAAAGAAACAATCTCTGATGGTGAGGAAATGTTTAGATATTGTTGTTCAGTAGCATGCAAATTTTAGACTCTCTGGAAGGAGAGACTTCTAGGCCTAACTACCTGTCCAAAGTTTAAATCACTGCAAGAAGCTTCCTGAAAAATTTTGGTCAAACCTCTTCTTGAATGCTTCCAGTGACAGAAAAATCAAAACCTTTTGAGACAACGTGTTCCCACTTTTAAAAAGTCTATTAGAATTCTTTCCCTTCTTATAGACAAAGTCTATCTATCTTCCTCTAATTTCTGTTGGTTCGGGTTCTTCTGTTTGATCTATTTAGGACGAGTGTCAAACTCTTTCTTTTGATAGCCCTTCATCTACATTTTATTGAATCTTCTCTTTTTCAGGTTATGCAGTTCCTATTATTTTAGCCATATATAAATCGCAGTTATTTTAATCACAGTTATTATTATGATTATATAATTATAGTTATATCATTTTAATCACAGTTATTGATGTTTTAAAATAATTTTTATTTTTTGCTTCTATTGTGCCACCTGGAAAATACAGAAAAGCAAGTAGAAAGTTATACAGAAGAAATAAAGTAATCACTTATACTCCCAAATGTAAAGATAGATGCAGTTAATGTTTTGTAGTCCTAAAATCATTTTTTTCCCTACACGTGCATGTGTACATGCACACACGTGCTTTATAACATAGAGTATGCAGTTTGATAATCTTTTGAATCCTATACTAACAATGTGAGAATTTCCTCAATTCATTCTATTTCTAAGACACAATTTTGATAGCTTTAATATTCCACATCCATGTGAGTCTATACATATACATACCTGCATAATAATTTAGTCAACTGTTTTTCTATTGTTGAACTTCAAGGTTATTTCAGGTTTTGTTTTTTCTGTTTTTTTTGTCCTTGTAACTTACTCTGCATTGAACATCTTGGTACTTAAGTCATTATTTACATCTCTGATTATTTTCTTAGGATAGACTTTTATAAGTGGAATTAATGGGCCTAAGGGTAAGTGCATGCTTTAAGGTCCTGAATGCATATTGTCAAATTGCTTTTCGGAAAGATTTTACAAATTTGCACTGCCTCCACATTTCTGAGTTATGAGATCCCCTCATGCTTCCTGAAATTGTCGCTAAACACACTTGTTTTGTTTAATTCCTCTGAAAGTATGAAGCCAGGGGGAAAGAACTATTCTCCAGATTAAGAGTATAAGCATAAGTCATGACTTATTCTGAACAGAGTAAAATGAATATAGCAGAATTGGGCTATATTCATGGGCTCTAAGTCAGACAGCCTGGGGTCACATCCAACCTGGTTACCTACTTGCTGTTTGGCCTTAAGTAAATCAGCCTCTGGATGCCTCTATCCCTTCATCTGTAACATATGATAGAACCTACCTCAGAGAGATGCTGAAACCATAAGTATAACAGCTCCTACTAAGTGCTTGGCATATAGCTGGTGTTTAATAAATGCTAGTTTATCTGTAAGGGTGCCTGCAGGAAGTACATGTCATACTAAATTGGGCAATTGGAGGAGATTTTAATGAAGGAACCATTTACAAAAATCCAAATGGCCTGGGACAAACCCCAGGGCTAGAAACAGGAGAGTATCCTTATCATCCCTTCCCCTAAAGGAGTAAGAGAAGGAGATTGTTACTGGAATCAGAGATGGAGGTGAATGCCTGAAGATGGTTGTCAGACAGCAACATGAACTTTTGTGTGACTGGGACACACTCAGTACCCAGAAGGACCTCTGGGAGTAAATACCCACATCTTACTCTCTGTCCTCCCTCGTCTCCTGCTCATGCTACCATTTAGCCAAACCCAACCGGAACTCCGAGTAAAGGAAGACTCATTGATGTCCTGTATCCAGGACAGCTGTGTCCCGGGGCAGTGAGCAGAGTAAAGGAGGGCAGAGTTTGGAAATGAAGTGTCAGTGGACGCTCTCCACCACAGATATGGTTTTTCTTTTAAAACAGCCAAAGATTCAACTTCATCCAGCTGATTATGCCAACAACTTCATCAACTCTAATTCCTTCTCTTTTTGCATATGCTGCCTCAAATACACATCTCTACATTGTACACTCATGTAAGAATTATTTTGTTTTCACTTGGGTTTTAGGGAGACCTAAGTGCAATATTCTTTACGCATCTCTTTTTTTTATTATTTCAATCCATCCTTCCACAGTGAGGAAATCCTTTTGGCTTCTGATTTTTTTCCTCCCAGATTAATATCACTTGCTCATTTGTTTAATATTCTATAAAATTCTCATCCAGTTAACTGATAGAAATATTCAATAAAATTGAGACTTGTTCTTGTTACTACAAAACTTACTTCAGGTTGGCATCTTCTATTGCTAAGAGTGGTCTTGTTTTGTAAGTTTTTTAGGTTTCTGAGGTCACTTATTACTATAATTCAAACTTGTTGCCTGAAAATCTGTACCTTTGAAGGGAAGTGACACAATGCCACTTTCCAGTTTTGATTTATACATTTCAAATCTTATTTTTAATTGTGTCCATTACCAACTATATTTTTATCTATTACTAGACAATAGTATGTTCTTTTTCTCTCTGCTTGTCCATGTCTTCCAGGCTTAAAAGTTGATTATCTGAAAGGAACCCATCTGCCCAATCCTATGTGTATGATGCCTGAAGGAAGACTTTCAACCCATCTGTCCCATTCTACCACACCCTAAAGAAATCCCAACATGAGATAGATAATAAGACTAGTTAGCAAATAAACCTAATAGATGTGGACATTGGCACAGAGCACTGCCAGAGTCTGTCTGCTATCTGATGCCATTTGATCCAAGTTCCAACATTGTGGAATTATATTTCTTGGTGGTCCTGCTTTTAAGGCAACTGGTGCTGGCAAAAGGTATCAATTGACTTTTAGTAGAGTGGAATCATAATGCTAGCATTAGAAAGGAAGTTTAAGATCAAAGCTTTGCTTAGAGGGCTGCAGCTGCGTCACAAATGCCAAATTCAGTTTCATTCTTTGTTCAGTGGTTGTCTCATTAGTCTGATAAAACACTTAAGATAAGCTTAAGGTATTTCACTTGTTTGTCCATCCTTTCATTCATCATGTTTTTTGCTCATTGCCTACCGCGTGCCAAGTACCACAGGAGAGGTTGATGTACAGAAATAGAAGTCATGAACCTAGCTTTCAAGAGATGTCTCAATAAAGCCGTGGAGACAAACAAATAAAAACATAATTGGAAGTGTCACCTCCTCCAATGTGGAGGGGGATTAAAGATAAAAGAAGAGATCGGAAAAGGCACATATTTGTGGATGAGCATTATACCTTCAGGAAATTGTAGGGAATGGGTAGGTCTGGATTGTAGGATTTATAGAATGGTGGTAGCTGATGAAGCTTCTTGGCCTTATGCATTATGTTAGGGAGTTTGGGTTTTATCATGAAGGCAGTGCACAGTCACTGGGTGGTTTTAAGCAGGGACGTGACATGATTAGATCTGGTCTTAGAGTGATCACTCTTGGCAGTGTGGGGGGATGTGTTGGAAGGGGCACAGTGAAAAGTGAGAAGGCTACGAGGTGTTTCGGAAAAGAAATTGTAAAAGATTGAACTAAGGCACTGGAGTTAAAGAGGAAGAATGAATTAGGGAAGTACTGAGAAGGTAAAAAATCACTAGAATGGCGTGGCAATTTTGATGTGAGGAGAGGAGTTGGTTAGGATACATCTTAGGGTTCAGGTTGGGAGATCTGGGTCCACGGCGGTGCCAGGACAGAACCTCCTTCCCACCACTTTTTAGTTGAGTGACTCTGGTAAATTAATGAGCTTTCTCTCTCTAATATGGGAGCAATAATAACCATGCTTATTTTATAGAGTTTTATAAAAATTAAGTGAATTAATATTTATTAAAGTGCTTGAACAGTGTCAGCCACCTAGTAAGCCTGTACAGTGGTTTGTTGATTACATAGATTCATATTTGTCAAGTTTAGGTTTCAGTGGCGTGTGTAAGTGGTAACATGTAGAGGGCAAATAGATTTATGAGAAAGCACAGGAGAGAGGACTGGGTCATCAGCCAAAATGTGCAATCAAAGCTGTGAGATAGATAGAGAAGAAAAAATGACCAGTGCTGAAATTTTGGCAAAAACCAACCTTTTAAGGTAATGGAGGAAGCTGAGTTCAGGAA
Source organism: Balaenoptera musculus (assembly GCF_009873245.2). Lineage (NCBI taxonomy): Eukaryota > Metazoa > Chordata > Mammalia > Artiodactyla > Balaenopteridae > Balaenoptera > Balaenoptera musculus. The sequence continues at coordinate 25,689,636 of NC_045795.1, forward strand.
GGAGAAAGGAAAAGAAACAGCTGTGAAGGTAGATGGAAAATGAGAAAAAAATAATGTCTTGAGACCCCAGCGGTTCGGGCGCCGGGCGAGCGGAGCCGCTTCTGGCGCTCCTTGTCGTCCCCGGGCGGGGACGGGGACGGGGGCGGGGGCGGCCGGGCGCAGCTTCGGGGATGTAGTCGGTGCCGGCGCCTGGCAGGACCGAGCGGCAGCCTGGGTTCCCGCTCTTGAGAGCGAATGGTCACTCGCCTGCGGGGAGGGCGATCCGGCCAGCTTTTCCGTGGGTCGCGGGCCCCCGCGGGCTCGGGGCAGGGGCTCACCTGTCGCACCCGCCCTCAACCCGGTTAGACTCGTCGGCGTCACCGCCGCGGACCTCGCTCTGGGCCATGACCAGAGTTACGGGAGAAACATTTTTGATGTAACAACCCCCAGTGATAAGGACAGCCAGGATCAAGAAATGGTGTAGCAGAAGATACGGCACCTGGTAAAATGTTATATTCTAGATATGATTGGTGATTACAAGGTCCCTGTATAAATTTATTCTTGTCAGCTCCTTGGGATTTGAAGAGAAAATGCCCGGTGTCATACCTAGTGAAAGTAATGGGCTTTCAAGAGGTAGTCCATCAAAAAAAAACCAGACTTTCCTTGAAGGTTTTTCAGAAAACGGAAACCAAGAGAGCCTTGGATTTCACAGATTCTCAAGAAAATGAAGAAAAAACTTCTGAATATAGAGGGTCTGAAATTGATCAAGTTGTTCCTGCAGCGCAGTCCTCACCTATCAACTGTGAGAAGAGAGAAAACTTGTTACCGTTTGTGGGACTGAATAATCTCGGCAATACTTGTTATCTTAATAGTATACTTCAGGTATTATATTTTTGTCCTGGTTTTAAATCTGAGTGAAGCACTTATTTAATATTATTTCAAGGAAGAAAGAAGCCCTAAAAGATTAAGCCAGTCAAAAAGATAAGGGAACTTGCAAAGAAGATTCTTCAGCAAGTTATGAACTAATATGCAGCTTACAGTCCTTGATCATTTCAGTCGAACAGCTTCAGGCTAGTTTTCTCTTAAATCCAGAGGAATATACTGATGAACTTGCTACTCAGCCAAGGCGACTACTTAACACACTCAGGGAACTCAACCCTATGTATGAAGGATATCTACAGCATGATGCACAGGAAGTATTACAGTGTATTTTGGGAAACATTCAAGAAACATGCCAACTCCTAAAAAAAGAGGTAAAAAATGTGGCAGAGTTATCTACCAAGGTAGAAGAAAAACATCAGAAAGAGGAAATGAGTGGTAATAGCGGCATGGAGATGGACAATATGAGGCATTCTGAAGACTATAAAGAAAAATTGCCAAAAGTAAATGGGAAAAGAAAAAGTGACACTGAATTTGGTAACATGAAGAAAAAAGTTAAAGTCTCAAAGGAACACCAGTCTTTGGAAGAAAACCAGAGACAAACCAGATCAAAAAGAAAATCTACAGCTGATTCATTAGATATTCCTGCTAAAATAATCCCCAGGTACATTTCTTAAAATGAGAGTGCAAGACCCTCACAAAAGAAATCAAGAGTTAAAATAAACTGGTTAAAGTCTGCAGCTAAGCAACACACCGTTATTTCTAAATTCTGTAGTCTGGGTAAAATAACAGCAAACCAAGAATCCAAAGGATAATCTAAAGAAAATGAATATGATCTTGAAGAGGACTTGGGGAAGTATGAGAATGACAATACAGCTAATGGTTGTGGACTTGAATCTCCAGGGAATAATGTTATACCTGTTAATGAAGTTAAGCCCATAAACAAAGGTGCAGAGCAAATTGGTTTTGAGTTAGTGGAGAAATTATTTCAAAGTCAGATGGTATTAAGGACTCGTTGCTTAGAATGTGAAAGTTTAACAGAAAGAAGAGAAGATTTTCAAGACATCAGTGTACCAGTGCAAGAAGATGAGCTTTCCAAAGTAGAGGAGAGTTCTGAAATTTCTCCAGAGCCAAAAACAGAAATGAAGACCCTGAGATGGGCAATTTCACAGTTTGCTTCAGTGGAGAGGATTGTAGGAGAAGATAAATATTTCTGTGAAAATTGCCATCATTATACTGAAGCTGAACGAAGTCTTTTGTTTGACAAAATGCCTGAAGTTATAACTATTCATTTGAAGTGCTTTGCTGCTAGTGGCTTGGAGAAAATAAAGAAAATTAAGGGGGGAAGTGCTATATATCCTTCACAGAAGCACCTGGATATTAATACTTATTTCAGTATTCTTTGTGTTTGGTTGTTATGGTGGTGGACTTTCCAAGATCAACACTCCTTTACTGACACCTCTTAAACTGTCACTAGAAGAATGGAGCACAAAGCCAACCAATGACAGCTATGGATTATTTGCAGTTGTGATGCATAGTGGCATTACAATTAGTAGTGGGCATTACGCTGCTTCTGTTAAAGTCACTGACCTTAACAGTTTAGAACTAGATAAGGAAAATTTTGTGATCGACCAAATGTGTGAAATAGGTAAGCCAGAACCATTGAATGAGGAGGAAGCAAGGGGTGTGGTCAAAAATTATGACGATGAAGAAGTATCGATTAGAGTTAGTGGAAATACTCAGCCAAGTAAAGTTTTGAACAAAAAAATTGTAGAAGCTATTGGACTTCTTGGAGGACAAAAGAGTAAAGCAGATTATGAGTTATACAACAAAGCATCTAATCCTGATAAAGTTGCCAGTACAGCATTTGCTGAAAATAGAAATGCTGAGACTAACAATACTAATGGGACCCATGAATCTGATAGAAACAAGGAATCCAGTGACCAAACAGGCATTAACATGAGTGGTTTTGAAAACAAAATTTCATATGTAGTGCAAAGCTTAAAGGAGTATGAGGGGAAGTGGTTGCTTTTTTGATGATTCTGAAGTGAAAGTTACTGAAGAGAAGGACTTTTTGAATTCTCTTTCCCCTTCTACATCTCCTACATCTACTCCTTACTTGCTATTTTATAAGAAATTATAGAGTGAGTGTATTTTCCTTGCGTATATATTAAACAGACCTGGACAAACATCGGTAAGTTGATTACATCAAAAAAGTCTTTAGCTTATCTTTTGAAGCTATGGGATATTATTGGTCTCTCTAGGTTTTTATATAAATAGTGAAATTTGAATTATTGAAAACCATGTTAATTTTTAGAATTCATTTTCCTTAGTGGAGACTAGTGATTGATGCATTAGCTTCTGGGAACAAACTTGTATAGGTTCTTAACTGAATTATTCAAAATGGAAGCATTTAAACACTTTGAATTTACACCTATCTTTTGTGTTTGCTTTTTCAAATAAAGTGCTTGCATTAGTATCTCCATATTTTGGAGTAATTATCCACATGATGTTTATAGGTTCTGTGGTTTTTCAGCTAAGAAGCAGAATCTCATTTCAGTACATTTAGTTTTGTAAGTCATGAAGCCAAATCTTTGATGGGCTGTATTAGAGGCACATGCATGTATTCACAGTAGTGCACATTTTGTGCCTTGAATCACTTTGAACAGTGTCTCAGAAAACCTGAAGAGTCAGTCCTCTTCTATCTTCACAAGAATTTTATATGTATTTATGAAACTGATTCTGTACCCTAGTAAATCTTTTTCGGCATGGACTAATTTGTATCTCTTCATAGTCATGCTCTGCACGATCTGTATATAGTGCATTGAACTTAGAGGTGTGACCTTAAATTTAACTTTTTTAAAAAAACCAGGAGGTCAATAAAATTTAAACAGCGTAACAACTATGTAAAAAAAAAAAAAAAGAAAAAGAAAATAATGTCTTGAAACAAAGGAAGAAATTTGCAAGAAAGAGGGAGTGGTTAGTAGTATGAGATACAGCAGAGAGAATAAAGAAAGCAGGAAAGGAAATTGTCCATCTTATTCTTTTTTTTTTTTAATATAGTGGCTGTCAAATATAGTTTTTTTTTTCAAATATAGTTTTGATAGAAAATGTTACTTTGCATGTTTTTTTAAAATTAATTCTTTTTTTTGTTTAGGCTTTTTTTTAAACATCTTTATTGGAGTATAATTGCTTTACATTGTTGTGTTAGTTGCTGCTGTATAACAAAGTGAATCAGCTATACATATACATATATCCCCATATCCCCACCCTCTTGCATCTCCCTCCCACCCTCCCTATCCTACCCCTCTAGGTGGTCACAAAGGATGAGCTGATCTCCCTGTGCTATGCGGCTGCTTCTCACTAGCTATCTATTTTACATAAAATTAATTCTTATTGGAGTATAGTTGCTTTACAATGTTGTGTTAGTTTCTGCTGCACAGCAAAGTGAATCAGTCATACGTATACATATATCCACTCTTTTTTAGATTTCCTTCCCATTTAGGTCACCACAGATCATTGAGTAGAGTTCCCTGTGCTATATAGTAGGTTCTTGAACAAAGAAAAAAATTCGACACAATATCTGAAACAGTAACTTCTAATAAGTTTAATGCCATTTATCTATACTTTAACAACTTCATTCTTTGGCTTAAAATATAGCCTTAAGTACAATTGAACAGATTCAATCTCATGTTTGAAAATGAACAGTTGTCTATATTAAGAGTGATGTCATCAAACCGTTCTATGCTTTCATGAGTAACAAACTTTCTTTTCGATGATAAAATGGAGCAAAACAGTAGATATTAAGGAGAAAATAGATTTGCCCCTGTCTCCATCCCCTTCCTCCCCACTTCCTCCACTTTCTCTTTCATTGAATGCCAACTCAGTGCCAAGCATTCTTCCTGGGACTTGAGTATTCAGCAGTGAGCAAGACAGGTAAGATTCCTGTGTGCACTCTTTTGTTGGGGAAATAGACAATGAAATAGTAAAATAAAAGGGGAAGATAATTTTAGATAGCAATACATGCTCTGAAGAAAACTAAATGGAGGAGTGAGCTGAAGAGAGGTGTTGGCACCATAGATTAGGTAGTCGGTAAACACCTTTCTGAAGAATCAGTGTGACTACAGACCACAGAGCCAAGAAAGAGCTAGACTCACAAAGATTTGAACAAGAGGGTTTCAGACAGAAGGAAGAACTGGTGCAGAAGTCCTGAGGCAGAGCCAGGCATGTGCTTTACATAGTTGTGAGGCAGAAAGGCTGCCATGGTAGCTGGAGACTAGTGACAAATAGGCATGAGTTTCACAGTGTAGGATGGATTTTAAGCTATGCAGGGTTGTTTTCTAAAGCGATGAAGAACGCAAGTGATTCCAAATTGTGCTGAAAATTGCTAGTTTTTGATAATCTCATGCATATGACTTTAAGAAGACAGAAATTAGTGTAGGACCTTCATGAATATGGGAATTCTAGAAATCTGGATTATAAATCTAGTTTAGCAAGTCATTATACAACTTCTGGAAAATTCCTCAGTAGTGGATTTATAACTGTGATATCTCAGACCTCAGAGATTATGTGAATCATCTGTATCATTGTATGGATAATGGAACTGAGATCCAAAGAGATTATTGATTGGTTCCAAGGTCTCATAGCTCGTAAATAGCAGGACCAGGATTAGAGGTTATTTTAGTCACTTCAAATATTTGTCCTTCAAGCCTTTGCCTAAGGACTACCTTTACTATGGGCATTTTCCATTCAGTAGGTTTCAGTGTATCTTTTCTCCTGGTTCATTCTGTCATTCATATTGTCATTACTGCATTCATTTTACTGTTATGAAATGGTATGTTTTCATGAATGTCTTCTCTGTATTAGATGATGGGCTTCCTTATAGAATTTTGTAACCCTAGTACCTTGTGCATAGTAGGCTTCTGATAATGTGCTGTGTGACTGATTAGTGTATTGATAAATGAATGGACACATCTAAGTCTGTCCTTCAGCTCAATGCCTTTTTCTTGTAATACATCCAGTCTACTGACACCTAAATGACAACATCTGTGAGGAAGGACTTACAGTGTTAATGTATAAATGACCACAATGTTTCCCCCCTCTCCCTATATGAAAGAAATGAATGGGCTAAAAACACATTGAAAAAATTGATGATCTTATACAAATCTAAATTTTATTCTGTCTAGGAGAGGAAATCTAATAAAAATGCCCGACTCAAAGCCTGTTCAATAAACATTGGTTCATTGAGTGTTTTAAATGTTTGTATTTCTTTGCACAGGAATAGCTGTCTGAACTCATTTTCACCAGTGTCCTTTTTTAGTTGAGACATCATTTCCATGCTTTAATATGCATCCTTTGTTATCTTAGATATCAGTGATATTAACATGTTATTGATCCAAATGTGCAACTCAATGGAAAGTGTTTTAATCTTATGCATACTTTTAAAATTGCAAATGGAAAATTCTCTTGTGATAGTTTGTAGGAGGATTTCAGAGAGGGATAATCAGTAATAATATATGTGTGTCTTTTAAACTTAACAGAAGTCTCCTTGATCCCTAAGTAAACAATACATGCCCCACATTTCAGAGTCCCTGCGGACTCAGCAGTGCATTGTTCCTTCAGCCTGTCAGAGCCAAGTCACATGATGCACTGCCTAGTCACTCAGTAATTATGCTAGGAACTGGGTTTTTATCCTAAAACTTGTCACATATTGTTTTGCAGAGCCAGTGATGTGTATTTGTCAGCCCTGTCTCACATTTGTAGCCAGGAGCCTAAGGTCATCATTAGCCCATGACTTTGATTGTCAGGAAATGAAGTACTAGGTGTATAAAAGTTTCTTTCATTGCTTGCATGATTGGGACTTTCTCAATCCTAAAGAAGAAGAAAAATCCATACACAGTTTATTGCCTTCCAAACTGACAGTTCTGTAAGGCTCATTGGATGATTAAGTAATAAGAAGGAGACAAACCAGAGAAAAGTGTAGATTAAAACATATCCTCCAGCTTAAAGACACAATACCCAGTAGTCAGACTCATTGAGTAGCCAGAGAGAATCTTGTGGTGATGTTTGTTTAAAAATAATATATTAAGTGAAAGAAACAAACCAAACAAAAATATATTCTTTCAAGTTTATGATTAAAAAATAATACAAATTAACCACAAATTTAATGTGTAAATATAAGTATACATAGATATCTGTAAAGTAGATGGTTTATAAGTTAGCTAATGTAGATCATCAGTCAACAAATCAGTTTCTGTTTATACTGACTGTTCTCTAATCAAACTACTAGTTAATAAAAAGGTGAAATCAAAGGGATGTGATTTTTAAATATCATACTTACTTAACTCTAAGGGCAAAAGCATAAAACCTTTGTTCTTTACAGGTTCAGGAAGCACTAAAGTCCACTTCTGGGTGTTCCTAAGAAGATTGGTAGCCAAGAGTTAAATAATACTTATTTCAAAGTTAGATCAAGCATAGAAATATCTGTTTGTTTTCAGATGGATATTAGTTCTCTGACAAATAACACATTATTATTATTATTATTATTTTTGGTGTGAAACATTTTTAAATTTTTTCCATTAAATTAACTCCGTACAGAGACAGCATCAGGTGGGTGCCAGGGTCCCTTTTTGCTCTCATCTCATCTCGTCTTCCCTTTTTTTCCCTCTGCCCTATCCCCAGGATCCTCTCCATCCAGTCAGTGCTCTCTGTGGTCAAGTCCATGGAAATTCCTGTCTCTAGTACAGTTCTAGGAGGGCAACTGTGAGACCTCTCAAACCTTCATTTTAATTGACTAAGGCCTTTTAGGGTCTTTAGAGTGTAGCACCTACAAAATAAACACACAGACACATTTTAAAAACAAGAGTTTTTTCCTGCAAATATTGCTCTCCTCCTATAGTACAACTCGGGTATATTATTTTACTAAAGACCTTCTGCTCACCCTGTGTGAGAAAGTGAAAGATTCGGGGGAGAGGGCAGGGAAGATGAAGAAAGAATGGAGTGGTAGCTGGAGATGCAAGTCATGTCCAGAGAGCATTTCAGGAAATGGAAATAGCATGTTGAAGGCCCCAGAGCTGGGAAGCTGGAACATTTGTGGAACTAAAATAAGGCCAGTGTAACTGAGGCTTTGTTAGTAAGAGAGAGAATGGTTTGTGAGACAGAGCTGAGAATCAGAGAAAGCAGAGCATCATGGGTCACATTAAGGAGGTTGACCTTTATCCTAAGTAAAGAAAGGGTGGATGGTATGGGGGAAACCAGAGGGAAGGCAAGTTAAGTAAATATTGTAAAAGTTTGGTTAAGAAGGATTGAGAAGCTGGCCCATGTATCACATTATTCTTAAATGTATATGTATTTTTAAGCAAAACACGGATACAAGAAATAATCCTTCTATCTTGTTGGGTTTGTCTCTACTAAACACAATTGTAGTAATCATTTTACTTTAATATTTTAATATTTTCTAAATCAGCATTTCCCAAACTATGTTTTGGACTCTTGAACTTATATCACAATAACATAAAATTCCTTAGAAATTTATTAATTATTTAAAAATGATTAAATAGTTAATTATATAATAAATAAAAAATTGTTAAATATTAATTATTTTTTCATGGAAAAGCTAGATAATTTTAAACAAACAAGTGAATGAATGAATGAATACTTTATTTTCTTGGTTAGAAAACTCTTATGAGAGTATTTGAGTTTAAGAGGAATTTAATTGTGTTTCCTGCAGTTCCTTGGTCTGGACATTCAAGTAAGTGATCACCTACAATTTTTACCTTTGAAATGTCTAGTTTCTAGTACCTTAGGGATAGGACATTACTTGCTAGGAAGAGCTTGCCTTCTTTCTCTTAATTTCCAAACTTAAACATTGATTTTAAAATATTTCATTTCTCTATTGTTACTACTACTACTGTTTACACTGTTATTATTACTAAGAGCCAACATTTTTAAGAGCATGTATTATATGCAGACCCTGCCATGTATCTTTAACACGTACTAAATCATTTAAGCCTAATTAAAAATGGATGCTTTTACTGTGCCTATTTTATATGAAGTTGCAGAAACTGAGGCTTACAGAAATAAATTAGCTCAATCTTATTTATGAAATTATAAGGGTTTTTATACATGTTACAAATATGTGAATGAATATGTTATATATTAACTTTTATTTTAATTTCTATCAATTGTTAACAAATTGAGAGCCCTCCTCATCAATGATAGAAATTTGTCAGCTTGAATAAAATCACTCTCTGAGGGGCTGGAGATTATCATTTGATAATGTCTACTGGTTATTCTTATAACCATGTCATTTCATTGGGCTGAAAGCCCTTCCACCCTCCATTGTTTTTTCTTTTTTCACATGGGATTGATTTTCTTGAGGAGGGGTGTTTTAGGGCTAAGTGGGTCAGGTATACACTGAGAATTAAAAGCTAATTCAGAATAAAACAGGCTTCACAATTTAATTGATTTATCACTATTTGTCCAGAATGTTCTGGAGGCTCTACTCTGAAGAAAATAGCTACAGCAAGACATGAGAAAAATAGTCATGCTTCAATTGGAAGCTCAGCTTCCAAAGTCATCAACGCAAAACTTAGTTCTGAGGGCAGGAGAAAATGTGTAAAATTGATATTGGGGGCAATTTCTTAATCTGTCTTTTATGGGCAATCATGATATTTATGGAATTTCAAGGTTAACTTGGAGGGAAATACAGATTATTTAGAAACACAATTTGTTGTTTTGGATTCAGTGAACAGGACCCGACAAAAAGTTTATTAGGGAGATGAGTCTAAAATTTTGGTCAATATTTATTAAATATATGCAGTTTTTTTTATGCAGTTTTTTTATACATCAGTTATACCTCATTAAAGCTGTAAAACAATTTAATGCGTTAGAGAAGCAGAAAAACAAACATAATTTTGATCAGTTTCCATTCTATCGATGAACAAGTACGTATTGATGAGTGTCCTTGAAACATAACAGTTTATTATGAAATATGACACACACGTTCAGAAAAGTTTGCAAAGTAAAAAGTACAAGTTCAACTAAATAAGAATCCATTCTAGTGGGTATGTAGTGGGATCTCATGATTGTTTTAATTTGCATATCTCTAATTTTTAATGTGATTTGAGCACTTTAAAAATTTTTATTTTCTATTTGGTATCTTGTTTTGTGAAGTAGCTGTTCTCTTGCCCCTTTTTTTTTTTTTAATAGATCTTTATTGGTGTATAATTGCTTCACGATGCTGTGTGAGTTTCTGTTGTACACCAAAGTGAATCAGCCATATGCATACATATGTCCCCATGTCCCCTCCCTCTTGAGCCTCCCTCCCATCCTCCATATCCTACCCCTCTAGGTCATCGCAAAGCACCGAGCTCATATCCCTGTGCTATGCTGCTGCTTCCCACTAGCTAACTATTTTACATTCGGTAGTGTATATATGTCGTCGCTACTCTCACTTCGCCCCAGCTTCCCCCTCCCATCCTGTGTCCTCAAGTCTACTCTCCATGTCTACATCTTTATTCCTGCCCTGCACTTTTAAAATGATGAATTATCTTTTTTATATTGATTTGTTGAAGTCATTTATATACTTTGGAATGTACCTTTTGTTGGTTATATGTGTTACAAATACCTTTGCCCACTCTGTGGCTTGCTTTTTCACTCTCTTAATGGAAACTCTAGATAATTGGAAAACCTTTATTTAATACAATTCAGTTTATAGACCTTTCCCAAGATGAATTGTACATTTTGATTGAACTATGGTAGGCGAATATATGTGATATGGTTTTAATTCTTCTAAGTTTGCTAAATTTGCTTTAGGGTCATCATATGACCAATATTTGTGAATGTTTTATGCAAGCTTGAAAAGAATATGTATTCTTTGTGAGTCTAGTTTTGCATCTACACATATTATGTTATTTGCTAATTGTATTAGTCAAAACTGTTGCATCCTTACTATTTTCTTGTTTATTTAACTTGCCACTGTTACTTTTGGTATATCTGCTCATTTTTGCTTTATTCTGAAGCTATGATGCTAGGCACATACATACTTACTGTTCTTATAACATCGGTGTCTTTTTTACTGTGGAGTATCCCTCTTTATTTCTAATTGTTTTCTGCAAGAGGACTGGTTAAAATTACCTAGTTCACCATTTTGGGGACAAAATAGATGTGAACTTTGCTGGAAAGACACAGCTCCTTCTCTCAGGGAGTGTACTGTAAAGAGGAGGCAGTCTGATAAAAGACACTTACAGTACAGTTTTGAAGCACTGAGGTCAAGCATGGCCTGTGTGGTAGCCCACAGAGGGCTACGTAACACAGACATAGTTGACAAGGAAGGCTCCCAGAGGAGGTGGCCTCTGAGCTGGGTTTGCTCTTGTTTGGGGACTCGGTTTAGGTGGCTCAGCTCTCAAGCATGGCAAGGAAACCAGGGCGCAGGTGGTGGGGAAGGAAGGAGTTCTAAATGCACAAAGATGTTCCCAATCACTTGCTATTTCAAAGAGTTTTCCGATGTCCGCTATTGTAAATAGGTAGCACTGCAGTGGAGAACTTTGAGCATTAACCGTTGCCCGTGTTCTATACTATTTCTTTAGGACAAATTCCTCGAAGAAGACTTACTGCAGCAAGAGGTGCGGACATTTTTATGCACAAAAGGGGGCATCTAGCTCTAGGTCAGAGGAGGCTTTTAGAAATAAATTATAGTGGAGCCAAGTTTTGAGGGATGATTAGGAGTTAGACAGGATGAAAGTAGGCATATAAAAGCCTGGGGAATCTCATGGGCACAGAGGAGGGTGGAGGTAAATAATTCAGTGTGGGCTGGCTTAGTCACAAGCTGTGGGGAGTCGTGCTAAAAGAGTGGACTTAAATGTAAACTAGGTTTATATTTGATTCCATCAAAGAAGTTCAGTTAATAAAATCATATAAAGTCCTTTTCCCTCTTTCTTACCTTTGAAGTTCATGGAATCCATTTGTACCATATTCCTCAAATCATTATAACCATTATCTTTTATATACCAGAACTTATTTTCCTTCCATCTCCCCAGGTGATTTTAGCATCTGGAACGTATTCTGTTTCCCCTCCGTTGCCCACCATCATCCTAAGTTGTGACAACTTCCGTTTACTTCTTTCCTGTTCCGCTACGTCCATGTGTCCTCGGATGGGGCTTTTAAGTCTAAGCCCAGCTTCCCCACTTTTTAGCTGTGTAATTTCTGACAGGTTCTTTAACCTCTCTCTGTCTCCGTTTCCTTGTGAGAGCCTCAACAATATCCTTCACAGGGTTGTGAGAATTAAATGAAATCATATATGCAAAAACACCTGGCATGTCTCGGCAACATGACGACAAGGATTTCCCCTCCATTATGAGTATCTGCATTCATCCAGGTTGAAAGTGCCTTTTGTTACAGTTTAGAGCAGCTTGAAGCAGCTTTAAAAAGGAAAATCAGAGAAGAACTGCATGATCCCATGAGCCTTCTCTTAGCGGTGGCTCCTCTCATTTAGGGACAAAGCCCAAGCTGGTGAGAGCACCTCACCTTTCGAGTGCTATATTTGAGAATAAAATGAGGAGTTCGGACTTTAAGGCTTTCCATTTACCAGCTTTCACACATTTGAGAAGCACTGCATTTTCATGTTAAAATAGTATCTATTTCCTTCTCTTAGGTCACTCTTGCCTTCTTTCTGCTCCGTCCCTATTCTCCATCTTTCCCTTCCCCCACATCACAAAAAAGAATACAAACTCTGGTCATTTCAGATACCAAAAGATCACGGCAGGCTGACTAATTTTGCCCAGACTTTCTGTGAAAGCTCCACATGTGCTGCCGTTTTGGGTTGCATAATTGATTTAATCTCTGATTTTAGAGGAACACTGAACTCTTTTCGTGGGACTCTGCGTACATTTCTCTAGGGCAAAAACTGTCCTACTTTTTTTCTCTCTGGTATCTGTTTAGTGCTAGACCATTTTCCCCCAAGAATCTAAACTACGCTCCGTGAAATAAATGAAACCACAGTTGGAAAACGGCTTACTGGCCAGACAAGAGCTATACCACGCCCACTTTCTCAACATGCTGCTCCTCCCCACATCCCTTCTTTCTGCTGTCACACATCTTTGTTTTGGCTAAGAGGATATGTTAGTCACTCAGCTGAGGATTGGCGTTACCTACGTGTAGCCACTGTGTACCTTAGCGTTTTATTGGGAAAGCACACGCTGTGGGGTCCAATCCTTGCATGCCCCTTGGCCTACTGTGTGACTCCAGGGAAATTTACTTACCCCTCTGAGTCTTACTTTCAACAGTCCCTGTAGACCAATGGCTGTGCAGGCTGAACTATAGAGCTAGGTATGCAGCAAGCTGGAAACTCACACCGAGCCTTTGGCTAACCAGGTATATATGGGGTGCCAACTGGGGAAAATGATTTTATGCCCCTGAAAGACCACTTAGCCAAAAGCACAAGCAGGCAATTTTAAGTTTCCATTTACTTCATTGTACCATATTTGGCAACCTCATTTTGGGTTATATTTTCAGGAATTTCTAAGTGGAAAGGCATGTTTGATAGCAGATGTGTTTTGTCAACTTCTCCGATCCAGTATATAGTTTGGAGACAATCTTCTCACTAGTTGCTTCTTAAAAAATCTAATGCTTTGTAATATTTTATGTACTCTAAGATACATTTTCTGAAGAAAATAATCTTTGCTAGGTCCATACTCAGAAACACAATCTTAGTAACTTCCCCAAATTATTCTCATACTGTGAAGGTGACCAAAGTCTGCTGTTTACATCAACAGATTAAGGTCAAAAGTAATTCCCAACTGCTATTTGAGTATCACAGCTTGAAGGTTGTGTCCCTTTACTGCTAAAAGAATTTAGGCTTAGAAAATAACCTATTACTTGTTTAATAAAACACAACATAAACAGACCATTGTTCAAATTCAGACTGTTACTTACTAGTTGGATAAATTTGGACGAGTCCCTTAACCCCTTAGCCTCATTCTGTATGAATATTTAACACTGAGATAAGAATCATATTTACTTCTCAGATGTGTTGTGAAGATTAAATGCTAAAATGCATGTAGAGCAATGTGGGGATCCAGCCGTAGACAGTGTATCAATCAGGTTTTGCTGTAATAATGTTGTGTAACAAAGAATCACCAAGTCTCAGCGGCTCACAACAACAAATATTGATGCCAGACTTGGTTTGACTTGATTCCAGCTCATGGGTTCTATTCGGGTCTGCTGTGTACGTCTCTTCATCCAGGTCCTAGAGGTTATTGAAGGAATTCTCCTTTCATGGCAGGGAACATTATTGCAAGTGATCTGGTGAAACTTGCCAAGCATCTTAAAGCATCAACTCGGAATTGGCATTACTGTCACTTCTACCTGAATTTCATTGGGCCAAACAAGTCATGTGTCCAGGCTCAATATTAGTAGGTCAGGAAAGGATACTCTGCCCTAAGAAGAGTGAATATTTGCTGAACAGTAATCCAATCTCCCTCAGAGAAGTTTACTGCATCTCATTTTTCCACCTTTTCTTTTTTCATCTATGAACACTGGATTTCTCCATCTAGTCTACTTTATAGCATCTACTTTGCATTCTCAAAATTACATCACAATTTCCCTCTCCCTCCTTAAATTTCAAATTAATTTACATGATATACTTTTCTTGTAAACAGGTACTTTAGAAAATCCCTTAGAAAAAGAAAAAAAGCTTCTGATTCTCCTTAGAGCTTCAGAGGGAGTCTTTTGTGACCGTTTCATCGGAATTCGTATTGACCCAGGAACAATTGGTAAGAATATAATGCAGTTTTTATTAAAAATGAAATGTGTGTGTATTTCTGATAGGGAAGTACCATTCATGGAACACCTACTAAATTCCAGACACTCTTCTAGAGAATTTATTATTTCACTTACCAGCTCTCCTGTAAGGAGTATACATTTTACAGATGTCAAAACTAAGACTCAGAGATGATGAACAATATGCAGAAAGCCACACAGTTTTATACTGTCAGAACTTAGATTCATATCCAGATTGGTCACACACCAAAGGCTGGATGAAGAGTCTGTGTTATCAACTTAAATACTATGTGGTTATTGATATATTTTTTAAACTGATAGATCTATAGATTACAAAGAAACATTTACTGTTGGCAGTTTCTTCCTTTGATACTGCCACAGTACCAAATCCTGTTTTATTTTATTTTATTTTAATGTTTATTTATTTATGTATTTATTTCTTATTAGTCATCCATTTTATACACATCAGTGTATACATGTTAATCCCAATCTCCCAATTCAAATCCTGTTTTAAAGCACAGAAGAGCACAGAAACTAGGACTGGACTTGTATAACTATGATGTAAGGGCCACGCAATAACTTACTTTTAAGAGAAAGGTATAAGAGGCTTTTTATAGATTTCCAGCATTTTAAAATTTTCTTTGTATGGTAATCCTAATTTTATGAGATTTCAGTCACTCAGTAAAAACAATCATGTTAGGATGTTTTGAAGTTTGGTAACCTAGTCTCATAAAGTATAGCCATTGCCATATAATACTTTGATAGTGCTTTATTGTTTTCAAATGATTTTTCATATATGCTATTTATTTTATCTTTTTAAGAATATGAGGTTAAGGAATATTTTACTTTTTTCAAGTTGACAAACTAGATGGATCACAGCAGGAACATGGACTCTTTTTGCCTGTGGTGTCCACTCTGTTCCAGGGAGTGCCATGTTGAACTAGACTTTGTGTTAGGAGCATATGAGGGTGCCTGTCTTGATCCCCAATGCCAGCTGTATTGCCAAACAAGTGTTTCTAAAAATTTCTCTGATACTAAATTGAAAAAGGAATGAAATGTTTGTCACTGCATGCTTAAAATTTGGTGACATCATAAGTAAATAACATATTTTAATCTCTTCAAGTATTATAATCTCCTTGAAACAATTAAGAAATGGTGTCATTTTACAGTTAACCTTTGGTGATTGGGAATGATCAAGAAATCTGCTTTCTGGTAAATTAAAGAAAATAAACTGGTTTTTGTTAAAATCTTTGTAGTTGGAAATTTCTCTAAATTATTCCATGTTACTCTCCTGTCTAGCTTACTTAGCTAATAGTGATTAATTTTTTGATGATGATGATGATATTATTATTGTGAAAGATTGATTCCAGGTCATGTCCTAAAAGTGGGAGTATTTTTTCCATTTCCACTAATCCTTATTTTAGTTTTATTATCTTCTGAATTTTTGCTGAATTGGAGTATGGTAAAATTATGGATGTTGACTTAAACACTTGGTTAGCTTCTAATTAACTGAGCTTTTTTAGTTCACATTGGATGAAAACCCAAGGCATATTATTTGTACCTTACTGGTTTTTACTTCCCTTATACATTTTCTGCTAAAATTTGTGAAATCTTTAGATTTCAAGATTAGTGATTTGCAATAAAATGGGGGTGCACTAATCCAGGGGTATGAAGACAATCAATCCATTTGGGTACAGGAAGAAAATATTAGAACTTTTATTCAAACATGTATGAATATATTCATTTGTATATATGGTTATTTATCTACAAACAGACATGTGTTAGGTGTGCATGATCATAATTTTGTTACTGCTTGGGTTCATGCTCAAAACATGTTTAGACCACTAGAATATGAGGAATTTTGCTTCATGTGATTTTAAATGGCAATAAAATGTGTAAGAGGAAAGACCTGAAGGAATAAAACTGGACTGCATCAAGCATGTCCCTGGTAGGACTTTAATTTATGAGTCTGAAGTAAATCATATTTTGAACAAAGGAGCTAGAGATTTATCCTTTGATATCTGTAATACAAAAATATCTGAGGTCCAGCTATGGAAAACAAAGCTAATAGCCGCAAATCTCTTTCCTCAGGAAACAAAATTACCTTGCCTTTGGAAAGTGTACTGTATAACCCAAAATATCAAAACCAGTTAACTTCCAACAGAATTGCAAATGGTTTGGAGTCACTTACTGGTAGAAATCTAACTAGTTAGCTGGGAATAGACCATTAGAGTGGTCTATTTCCCAGCTCTTGGATTACTAGATGTGGTGTAGCATTCATTTCTCTATAGCTTTTGAGAGAATAAAAATGTTTCATAGCCAAGTGAGATGTTAAGTGTTCTTTTTCTGATAAGGTGGACATCTTCATATATAGTTTCTATGTCATGTATCTTGCACAATAAGCTCTCTAATGAGTTTTGCTTATGTGGCCTTAATTTCTTGGAAGGATTTTCCTATCCAACTGTTGCTCCTTTTATTTTCAGGGGTGTTTGGGAAAGTTCAGCTTCATAGTGCTTATCCTAAGAAATCCTGGACACATCTTGGGGCTGACATTGCCTCAGGCAATGAGAGGTAAGGAATGAGAGTAACTTAGGAATGTAGTTTTTGGTTGGGTTTGCTTCTGCTGGAGGTTTTGTTACAATATGAAATTAAATTTTAGATTAAGGATCATAATTCAAGAATGAATAAATAGAAAAATAAAAGGCTAGAAGGAATTTAAAATATTCTCTGTAACATAATGGAAGAAGAACAAAACAAGCTAAAGGCAGGGGGGATATAATTTATTTAAGGAGTAAATTTTAGATCATACATGTTTTCTGCTGTCAATAAATCTTTAAAAATATGAATTCTATGAGATAATAGATGAAATATAAGGAGGGACCACAATGTCTGAATAGAAATGATAGCTGGTGAAGAGATAGACAGAAATAAAATAAGGGTGAGATGAAGCATATAAAGAATCTTACGGAATTTAAATTGCAGTAATAGAATTTAATAATGCATTGGAGGCAGTAAAGAATGAAATCACCACTGCGTCAAAGTGAGCAGGCAACATGAAGAAATTGATGGAGTCTACATGAATGAAGAAGACAAAATCAAGAGATAAAAATAATAAAAGAGAAGGTATTAGAAATAGAGAACAGAAAATACAAAGCGCATTTTGATAACTGCTCTTTTTAATGAGTCCAGAATAATGACAACACAAAGAATAATTAAATCTTAACTAAAATACACATAACAAACCTGGGATTATTTCTATTTAATTTGAATAACATCGAGAATAATGATAGATACATATCCTCACAGTACAAGAAAAAAAGTGAAAAAGTAAAAGAAAAACAGGGACATAAAGCTTGATAACATTAGAATTTTCTACAACATCAAATGTAGGAAGATAGTGGTGCAAAATCTATAAATGTTTAGGGGAAAAAAGTTTATAAGCAAAGGCTTGGCTTGTAAACATAGACCCTGCTAAAATGCTGTTCACATGTGAATGCAAACAAAAGATTTCTTTTGCTTTGCAAGAACTGAAAAAAATTCAAAAATGTGTTATAATAAAGAGATTAAACTGAGTCTAAAATTTAAGAATACAAATAAAATTCAGGAATTGTATAAAGGTAGATAAAGTATAGATATCAAAGGCAAGCATTGGAATAAGTTAAACATAATACTGTAACTATGGTTATTAAAATAAGACAAATTCTAATTGCTCTTATAAAAGAAACTACATAAAATCTGAAAGTTAATGTATTAGTCAGGGTTCTGTTTCTATAAAATATATATAATAGTAGGTTATATATGTATGTGTGTATATATATTATATACAGTATATATTATATATAAAGAGATATGTTTCAAGGAATTAGCTCATATGCTTAGGAGAGCTATAAGTTCAAAATTTTGTAGGGCAGGCTGGCAGGATGCAAAGACTTGAGCAGCATCTGATACTGTAATCTTGAAGTAGAATTTCTTCTTTTTCAGGGAAACTTCAATTTTGCTTTTAAGGTCTTCCAACTGATTGATGAGGCTCACCCACATTATCGAGGGCCATCTCCTTCACTTAAAGTCACCTGATTGTAGATGTTAACCACATTTGCAAAATACCCTCACAGCAACACTAAGCTTCCTGTTTGATTGATACCTGGCTACTATAGCCTAACCAAGTTGACACATAAACTAACCATCACAGGTTATAATTCTCAAATAAAAATCTAGGTTTGCAATTGGGGACTATAGCCACAGGAAACTGGAGATGGAGCATAAAGAGCCATAGGAAGTAAATATGTAAATATGAGTTAATTCTAACAGAATTTAAAATAGGTCATATACCTTCCAAATCACCAGAGAGAAAAAAGAATGAAAGAAACTATAAAATAAAGGGTGAAATACAGAGAAGACCATGAAATAGTAAGAGAACTAAAACAACAAAAAAGGTACAAAATGACAATAAAAGTAAGAAACTAAGAATAAATCTGCCAATTATAAAAAGAAAATATGCTTGTTAAAAATGATCTTATATAGAAAAAAAAATTAGTAATGAATAAAAATGTAATCATAACTTTTTTTATCAGAGGAAAACAAACCAGTTCAGAAAAATGTTTAGTTAAATATTGGACAAAATGAATCCTTAAAATAAAAATAAAATGGAAGCAAGAACTTCAAAATTATTCACAAGAAAAGTAAAAAATCAAAATAAATACATTTTATATTAATAAAGGTTTCAGTCTTCAGTGAGACCCCAGTAGTAAGGAAAGTTTTATACCAGATAACATAATATAGAAATATATAAAGTAAATCTGTAAAAAATATGAGAGGAAATTAACAGGAACAAAAATAGTAATGAAAGTAATGAAATTTACTTACCTCTTTCAGTTTTTAAACTTTAGATTAAAATTATAAAGAAAATATTAAGAAATATAACCAATATAGTAAATGCAATTTAATTTGTATATATGTATAATATATCTTTGCTCCAATATATATAATTAAAAACCTTAATAAATTTTAATAAACAGAAATTATATATTGATACAATATAATCACAATAAAATAAACATGGAGATTAAAACAAAATTTTAGCCAACAACCTTAATCTCTTGCAAGATGGAAGAAAAAAAAGATAAACCCTCTCCTACATAACTTTTGTATCTAAGAGGAGAGCAAACCTTTATCAATAGACTACTTGGAAAATAACAGTAATGAGAGTATTGCATGAGAGATGGCCATATGTGTCATCACATTAAATGCTTTCATTGCTGAATACGAAAGTACAAAATAAACTAAGTTGTCAATGTAAGAAATCAGAAACAAAATAACCAACAAATCTAATGAAATCAATCCGTACCTGATAAAGGCAGAAATTGATGAATTACAAAGTAGGAAATTAATAGACTTGATTTTTTTTTTAGAGGTACTGGTTTAATCTCTAATAACTAACCATACAAAGAAAACAAAATGTAATTCAGAAATGGGGATTCAACTATAATAGATATCAAAGAGATTAAAATTGTAATCTAAAAATGTGTATATCTATATAGTGTCATTCTGAAATTAAAAAATTATATATAGAAATATAAATGATTGGGACTTCCCTGGTGGTGCAGTGGTTAAGAATCCACCTGCCAATGCAGGGGACATGGGTTCGAGCCCTGGTCCAGAAAGATCCCACATGCCACGGAGCAACTAAGCCTGTGCACCACAACTACTGAGCCTGTGCTCTAGAGCCCGTGAGCCACAACTACTGAGCCCACGTGCCACAACTACTGAAGCCCACATGCCTAGAACCCATGCTCCACAACAAGAGAAGCCACCACAATGAAAAGCCAATGCACCACAACAAAGAGGAGCCCCCACTCGCCACAACTAGAGAAAGCCCGCGCACAACAACAAAGACCCAACACTGCCAAAAATAAATAAATAAATGAATAAATTTTTAAAAAAGAAATATAAATGATCATAATCGGCTAAAGAAGAATAAAACTGAAAGAACCAATAACAGCAAGACATAAAGTTTTCACAAATTTATTCCCAAGAATACATTTGGCTCAAGTAAATTTATGTCGTTTTTCTAGCCATTAATTTAGTCATCAGACATTTATTGTGTTGTACAATCTATTCCATAGCATAGGAAAATATTTGAAGCTTTCCAATTTGTTTTAGCAAGCAAGCATAAGGTAATTTATAAAACAGCTGCTAAAGGTAACTCAAAAAAAGAAAACTGAGGCAACATCCAAGTCATACCCTAAATAAAACAGCAACAAATGAAATCCAGTAATTTATTTTTTTAAAAAAGAGTGTGATTTATTCAAGTAAAGAAGGATGGTTCAAAATGAAATAATTAGTTAATATAATTTACCTAAACAAAAAATATAAAGCCTAAGAACGTGTTCAGTTTGATACAAAACAGAAATGCGTTTAGTAAAATTCAGTTTGCATTCTTGGAATAAACAGTAAATTAAGACTATAAGGATACTCTTTCTTCTATAAATAGAACTACCATATGACCCAGCAATCCCACTACTGGGCATATACCCTGAGAAAACCATAATTCAAAAAGAGTCATGTACCAAAATGTTCATTGCAGCTCTATTTACAATAGCCAAGACATGGAAGCAACCTAAGTGTCCATTGACAGATGAATGGATAAAGAAGATGTGGCACATATATACAATGGAATATTACTCAGCCATAAAGAGAAACGAAATTGAGTTATTTGTAGTGAGGTGGATGGACCTAGAGTCTGTCATACAGAGTGAAGTAAGTTAGAAAGAGAAAAACAAATACCGTATGCTAACACATATATGTGGAATCAAAAAAAAAAAAGGGTCCTGAAGAACCTAGGGGCAAGACGGGAATAAAGACACAGACCTACTAGAGAATAGACTTGAGGATACGGGGAGGGGGAAGGGTAAGCTGGGACAAAGTGAGAGAGTGGCATGGACATATATACACTACCAAATGGAAAACAGATAGCTAGTGGGAAGCAGCCGCATAGCACAGGGAGATCAGCTCAGTGCTTTGTGACCACCTAGAGGGGTGGGATAGGGAGGGTGGGAGGGAGGGAGACACAAGAGGGAAGAGATATGGGGATGTATGTATATGTATAACTGATTCACTTTGTTATAAAGCAGAAACTAACACACCATTGTAAAGCAATTATACTCCAGTAAAGATGTTAAAAAAAAAAAAAAAAAAGGAAATAAATAGGGTGGTATGATCCAAGATAGCTGGGGCGGGGGGGTATGAGGTGTACCCTTTTATATTGAATGGACAAGGAAGATCTTTCTGGAGAAGGGAAATTTAAGCTGAGATATGAATGGTAGGAGGGATCCTCCTGTTTGGTGAGAACGGACAAGAGTTCTCAGTGAAGGACGGACATCCAGCTGTGTCTCTGAGGTGGCCTTTGGGGCTCGGGGAACAGAAAGGTGGTCACTCTAGCTGGACCAGAGTGAGCAGTAGGTAGAGTTGCATGACATGACAGATGCCAAGTCACATGGTACCTTGTTTAGGTGTGAGAGGTCAAAGGGAAAATCACTGAAAGGTTTTATGCAGGGGAATTGGTGGAGTCTGATTTAGGTTTTGAAAATCACTCTGGCTGCTATGTAGATGATGGATCATGGAGACAAGAGCAGAAGCTGGGGTATCAGGAGGTCAGTCAAGGTCAAAAATTGTAATGGCTAGGACTAGAGGCAGTGGAGATCGAGAGAAGAAATGATGCTGTCTGGACTTGCTCATGAATTGAATGTTGAGGTGAGGGGAGTCCTTCAGGTTTTTGATTGACCAACCTGGTGGGTGGTGGAAGCACGCACTGAGATGGGGAGACTGGGAGAGGAACAGGCTTGTCAGGGTGGACGATAGTAGGGATGTGCTGAGTTGGAGACACCAAGTAGAGATGTGAAGAAGGTAATTTAACACATAACTTAGGGCTCAGGGAGACAATGGCAGGGAGTCATCCTGGAAGTGGATGATGTTATTGATAAGAAGACTATCAATAGGTAGAGGAGAAAACTGGAGCCTGGAAATGAGATTGGGGACAGTCTAATTTTTTAGAAGTTGATAGAGGAGGACACAGCACAGGTGATTGAGAAACAGAGACCCATGAGGTGATTCTGTGCTGGGAGAAAGAATGGAGAACACGAGGGACTTGAAAGAATGCCAGGATGGCTGACAAAGAGAGAACAGACCAAGCCATGATGATAGGGTTCCAAGGGGTAGTTATGGGTCAGGGCCATATTCATTGGTGATGTCAAGAATTTTAGTGTTTGGCCTCCTGAACATTGTGCAGCTGTTTTAGGTTTCTAAGGGGGTAATATGGGTGGGAGGTAGCACCGATAATCACATTTTTATATCTTAAAAAATAATCTGGGGCTTCCCTGGTGGCGCAGTGGTTGAGAATCTGCCTGCCAATGCAGGGGACACGGGTTCGAGCCCTGGTCTGGGAAGATCCCACATGCCGCGGAGCAGCTAGGCCCATGAGCCACAACTACTGAGCCTGCGCGTCTGGAGCCTGTGCTCTGCAACAAGAGAGGCCGCGATAGTGAGAGGCCCACGCACCGCGATGAAGAGTGGCCCACACTTGCGGCAACTAGAGAAAGCCCTCGCACAGAAATGAAGACCCAACACAGCCATAAATAAATAAATAAATAAGTAAAAATAAAAAAAAAAAAAAGGGATGGAAGTTTAAAAAAAAAAGTCTTTCTAGCTATAATGCAGACTATAGGAGGAGTCAAAAATGGATCTAGGGATATCATTTAGGAGGTGCAAGCAAGAGATAGTGTAACTTGTGGTCAGGAGCTGAAGTGGCAATGGAGAGAAGTGGGCAGATATGTAGACAGGAGATAGAATCTCTTGGATGAATCGGGTGTGAGGTGCTTTCTTGGTTCTGGTTTACGTAGATGGATGGTGGCACCATTCACTAGAGGAGGACTAAATTTGTGGGAAAAGATTATGAGTTCAGATTTGGTCAGGTTGAGTTTGAAGTGCTTTTCTGATCCCCAAAAGGATTTGTGAGGGAGGCATTTCCAACAGGGATCAATAAGAATCTTTCATTATTATCAGGTTAGCAAGTTGGAATTTGGCAGGAGCCATATGAATGGATTTTTCTTATAAGAATGTGTTAAAAACCTCATTCAGAATCTGAGCTACAGGCTATTTTGAAAGAAACTCAATTTTATTAATTAAAACTATCGATAGTAATTAACTAGCTGCCACTTACTGAGTTCTTATCATGTGGGCTCACTCTGTGTCAGGCATCTACCAAGCATTTTATATACATTATCTCACTTAAATCTCTCAGTGCTATAAGTTAGGTATTATTATCTTCATTTTACAGATATAAAAACTGAGGCTGGAGAAGGTAAGTAAAATTTCCAAGGCCATACAGCTAGAATTCCTGAGGCTGAATTTTTACCACAGTGGGTCTGATTCCACTGTTTGTGTTCTACATACTGCAAATATTAAAAACAAAATCATATTAAAACCAAAATTATTTAGTATCAGTCCTGATGAGGAGTACTTTAATGAGTTTATATGAATGATACATAATTATCACAGTGTATTCATTTTATGGATAATTTCTTTTTTTAACCTTTTAAAAATTTGTAACATAATTTAAGACTCACAAGAAGTTGCAAAAATAGTACAGAGTGCCCATGTACCCTTGACTTGGCATTACCTGGTGGTATCTTACATAACCATAGACTTTATCAAATCTGGCAAGTTGATATTAATACAGTATTAACCGAACTACAGACCTTATTCAAACTGTTTCTTTAAACATTGATCTACAGTCTTTCTTCCATCAAAAGCCAGTTTAGTAAGTCTTTCTAATATACTGTTATGGGGACAGATTTTACTTGGACCCCTTTATGAACTTTCACCAAGAATTCTTTCTACCAGAATTGTTGATCTGAATTTATTTGTATATAATGTATTTATTTTATGAAGGATGTTACAGTGAAATCTTCAGAGGAAAATTTTCATTCTATAAACTTAGACTTTATAAACTTTAACTTTATAAACTTAGGCTCATTTCTTACACTACCAACCAAAGTAAGCTTAGCCAGATATTTGAAAAAAAAAATTAGTTTCTTTTGTTATATATTATTATATCAATTTCTCTCTAAATTAAATTACTCTTTGCTGTTGCTTGCTTCAGTTGACTTTTGGGGAGACTGATGAATAAAAATGTTGGATTTTTGGATTACAGATAAGTCAAAGGAGGTTATACCTAGATGAAAAGAAATTCGTTTTTTTATCCATTAAGTATGTTTTACTGTGAGTCTTTTTAGGGAGACCATGTGCTCTTTGAAGTTAAATTGTTACTTTTTCAATCCTATGATAAAGTTTTCAGATTTTATCCTGGTCTGGGAAGATTTTAAACAGGATATGGTCCAATTTATGTTTGAATCTGATTTACGCTGTGTGGGCAATTGACTGTTAGGAGGACAAAGGTGGAAGCAGAGAGATTAACTGTTAAAACATTGCAGTATTTGTCTTTTTGAATTATGGTTTTCTCTAGGTATATGCCCAGTAGTGGGATTGCTGGGTCATGTGGTAGTTCTATTTTTAGTTTTTTGAGGAACCTCCATACTGTTCTCCATAGTGGCTGTATCAATTTACATTCCCACCAACAGTGCAAGAGGGTTCCCTTTTCTCCACACCCTCTCCAGCAGTTGTTGTTTGTAGATTTTCTAACGATGCCCATTCTAACCCGTGTGAGGTGGTACCGCATTGTAGTTTTGATTTGCATTTCTCTAATGATTAGTGATGTTGAGCAGCTTTTCATGTGCCTCTTGTCCATCTGTATGTCTTCTTTGGAGAAATGTCTATTTAGGTCTTCTGCCCATTTTTGGATTGGATTGTTTGTTTTTTTAATATTGAGCTGCATGAGCTGTTTATATATTTTGGAGATTAATCCTTTGTCTGTTGATTCATTTGCAAATATTTTCTCACAATCTGAGGTTGTCTTTTCATCTTGTTTACAGTTTCCTTTGCTGTGCAAAAGCTTTTAAGTTTCATTAGGTCCCATTTGTTTATTTTTTTTATTTCCATTGCTCTAGGAGGTGGGTCAAAAAAGATCTTGCTGTGATTTATATCAGAGTGTTCTTCCTATGTTTTCCTCTAAGAGTTTTATAGTGTCCGGTCTTACATTTAGGTCTTTAATCCATTTTGAGTTTGTTTTTGTGTACGGTGTTAGGGAGTGTTCTAATTTCATTCTTCTACATGTAGCTGTCCAGTTTTCCCAGCACCACTTATTGAAGAGACTGTCTTTTCTCCGTTGTATATCCTTGCCTCCTTTGTCATAGATTAGTTGACCATAGGTGCGTGGGTTTAGCTGTGGGCTTTCTATCCTGTTCCATTGATCTGTATTTCTGTTTTTGTGCCAGTACCATATCGTCTTGATTACTGTAGCTTTGCCAATGTTCACTGCAGCACTATTTACAATAGCCAGGTCATGGAAGCAACCTAAATGCCTATCGACAGACAAATGGATAAAGAAGATGTGGTACATATATACAGTGAAATATTACTCAGCCATTAAAAGGAACGAAATTGGGTCATTTGTAGAGATGTGGATGGACTTAGAGACTGTGCTACAGAGTGAAGTAAGTCAGAAGGAGAAAAGCAAATATTGTAGATAAATACATATATGTGGGATCTAGAAAAATGGTACAGATGGAACCAGTTTGCAAGGCAGAAACAGAGACACAGATGTAGAGAACAAACGTATGGACACCACGGGGGGAAAGCGAGGGGGGCAGGTGGTGGTGGGATGAATTGGGAGATTGGGATTGACATATATACACTAATATGTATAAAACAGATAGCTAATAAGAACCTGCTGTATAAAAAATAAATTAATTTAATTAAATTAAAAAAAACATTGCAATAACATTGCAATATTTCAGGTGACACATGCTGATGGCTTAGATTGGGGTAGGATGATGGAAGAGGAAAGAAGTGGTTAAATAGATGTTGAAGAAGAGCCAACATGATTTGCTGGTGCGCTGGGCAAAAGGGACGAGTTCAAAGGTCACTGACTTGAGCAACTGGGTGAAGAGTGGTATAATTTAGTGAGTGAGGACAACAGAGAAAAGAGTAGGCTTATGGGGAACCTTTCTCAAAGGCTCTCATTTTTTTCTTATTTCGTATCTCATTTACTTTTTAAAGAAAGCGTGTAAAGCATTGGCCGGCCTCTTTGTCCTGATATTTTTCTGTTTCTTAAGTGGTTTATTAACTTATTCTGTTACTTATAAGAAAATAACTCTGACCTGAAGAACAAATAATTTCTCATCTCAACTTTTTCCAGGACCTAGGCTTTTAATTCTAAGGTTATCATTGATGATATCTATTTTATTATCTCCCATATCCAATCAATGATGGTATTCTACAGATATACTTTGGTTTTTTTCCTGTTCTTTTTCATTATAGTTTATTACAAGATATTGAATGTAGTTCCCTGTGCTATACAGTAAATCCTTGTTGTTTATTTTATATATGGTAGTATGCATCTGTTAATCTCATGTTGCCAATTTATCCCACCCCCCTTCCCCTTTGGTAACCATAAGTTTGTTTTCTACATCTGTTTCTATTTTGTAAATAAGTTCATTTGTATTATTTTTTAGATTTCACATATAAGTGATATCATATAATATTTGTCTTTCTCTAACTTCACTTAGTATGATAATCTCTAGGTCCATCCATGTTGCTGCAAATGGCATTACTTCATTATTTTTTTT
This sequence comes from Balaenoptera musculus, assembly GCF_009873245.2. Taxonomy (NCBI): domain Eukaryota; kingdom Metazoa; phylum Chordata; class Mammalia; order Artiodactyla; family Balaenopteridae; genus Balaenoptera; species Balaenoptera musculus. The sequence continues at coordinate 25,717,013 of NC_045795.1, forward strand.
ATGGCTGAGTAATAGTCCATTGTGTATATATACCACACCTTCTTTATCCATTCATCTGTCAGTGAACACTTGGGTTGTTTCCATGTCTTGGCTATTGTAAACAGTGCTGCCATGAACATTGGAGTGCATGTATCTTTTCAAATTAGAACTTTTGTCTTTTCTGGATATATGCCTGGGAGTGGGATTGCTGGATCATATGGTAACTCTATTTTTAGTTTTTAAGGAACCTCCATACTATTTTCCACAGTGGCTGCTCTATGGATACACTTTGTTTGGAATATTTCTTGTTTGTCTCCTTTCTGCTACATTCTCACTTTGGCACTTCCACATGGTTCTCTATAACAGCTTCTGTACTGGCTTCCTAAATATTTGATATATACAATTAGGGGGTCAAAAGTACCCTTGCCTCTCCTCTCTACCTTTACACTTCCTACTGATCCTTAAATATTCCATCACATCTCCTACAAGACATTCAATCTCCCCTCCAGCACACAATGATTTTCCCACTGTCTGAATCACTATTCCATGTGATTTTCTGATTTATAATTTTAATAAAAATGTGCTTCTTAGTGATTGGTACTGAACTGCTTCAGGTATGTATTTCCTGTTCTTCCAAGCAGCTTCTATCGGACAGGAAAATATTGTGTTTTTTATTGATTTGGTGTATTACTTAGCATCTAGTACACAACAGAACATAGAGAAGAGTTCCAATAAATGCCTGCTACACTGGATTGATGTATCTTTTCTGGAAATCAGAACTTGTTGAGCCTGTTGACTCAATGACATCTTGTCTAATACATTAGAATCTTGAATTTAATTTCAAAAACTACTCTAATTTTTTGGCTCATTAATCAAACCTCATTATTATACTCCAAAAATTTAGCTCAAATATTAGAACATAGAGCTGGTGGCCTTATTCATTTATTAGCAGGAGTTCAGGATCACTTTTGTAGTCTCCAAAAGAAGATGGTTCCTTCTGGTCCAATGAACTAGTGGGTGTTAATCTCAGATTGGCTATTGTCTCCATGCTAGGAAAAGACATGTGAGTTAGGAAGGGAGGAGGGCAATAGATTTCTACAATGAAAATGAGCTTGGACTTTTAGGTCAGGCAGATTAAAATACTTCTAATTATGCAATTAACTAAATGTGTAATTTTGGGTAAAGTATTCTCTCTGAGTCTCAGTTTCTTTTTCTATAATATGAGAATAATAATGCCTGGTTAATAGAGTAGTTATAAGGATTAAGTAAATTAATGTGGATAAAGAACTTAGCCCGGTTTCTGGCACCAAGTCAGCCTCACGACATGGTAGTTATCGTAGTTATTGTATTGTATTGTAAGAATCCTGATTCTTTCAGTCAAAAGTAAAAGTAAAAGCCACCCTTCTTCATCCACTTGGGAGATTGCATCAGGCCCTCCCTCCACCTCTCCTGTTTCTATATTTCAACCTCATTTAGTTCTGCTGAAGAGGTTTCCACATTCTGTGGGGTGCACATGAACCCAGAGCTGTTGGCTCTTCCCAGCTTTACCACCAGAGAGGCCATTTCTCTTTCCCCTTAGTTTCAATTCAAAAGTCCAGGTGACTACAGTGTAATTTGCTAAGAGATAGAACTTTAAGTGTTCTCACCCAACAAAAGAAGGAGTGAATATGTGAGGTGACAGATGTATTAGTTCGTCAATGGGGGAATCCTGTCACAATGTGTACGTATATCAAATCATCATATTCTATGCTTTAAATATCTTAAAATTTTAGTTTCGATTATACCTCATACAACTGGAAAAGGGGAAGGATTTTGACCAACGAAGGCAGGTTGGATCCCTTGCTCACCCTTTGGCAAAAGGCTTGTGAGACTGCAATTCGCAGCTCTCACTAGGACCACTTAGTGTGGTGGGTGAGGAGAACGGTTCTCAGAAGAGATGTGGTGGATTTCCTGGAACAAAGGAGAAAGGAGGTCAGGTAGACAAACAGTTGACACCTACGACAGCTATTCTTGTTGTCACCATCAGCATCATTACAGGATTTGATTTCTTAAACACCTCACATAGTCCAGTGTGGTCTGAGAGTGTCAGTAGATTTCAACGGCAGTTGACAAAAGAAAGTTTAAACTGGAGTTTAAAAAAAAAAAGCCTCAGTATTACTAGAGTTAAGAAGTCTATGGCCACTCTTATTCTTCGGGGGAAAACATTTTGGCATCTGGACACTCTGAGACTGTGGTCAAGTGCAGCTATTATCATTAAGACCTCCCCAAAGTTTAGTTAAATTCATTTAAGTTGTAGGTGTTTCTATATGAATGTTTTATACACAGTGGTAAAAACTTCTAAATCAAATTTGGAAGTATATTTTTTTCATCCTTTGTAATGATGTTCTTTTGACCAAAAGTATTATATTTTCCCTATACTAGGTAAAATTTAATGCCAGAATAACGGAAACTGCTGATATTTTGTTTATACTTTTCAAAAGTTATCTTTCAGGAGACTTCTGCAGTGATTATTGTTTCCTCTCTCTTCTCATATGGTTTCCATTTAGGTCCAATTATGTTGCAAACAACTCTTTTAATTTTTTTGTTTATTTATTAATTTTGGTGTGTTTTGCTCAGAACAATGAGCAGGGCTCTCCTCTTCCCTGTAGCTATAGGATTCTTATTAGTATTAATCAGATACATGAAATAGAGCTGGGATTCAAATCCTTAAGCTGGAATTCAAATCCTTAAGCTAGGATTTCTTGAAACGGTTGAAAGGCAACCATAAGAGTCAAAGACTGCAAGTGGGAAGAGTGGATATTGGAATTTAAGGAATACTGAATACTGATACTTGACTAGCAAAACTTTTTAGGCTATTGATATGAGGATCAAAATTTTCTCTGAAGTTACTGCTGTTGCTATGTGGACATAGAAGGGGTCATGCTCCCTTGCCGTCTGTGTATGTTCTTATGAGATATAGAATCCCAAGGCTTCAGGAGTATAGAGGAGAGAGAAATGTTTATGAATCTGTAAAGTTTTGGAAGCCTTTATGAAAAAGCTTGACTTAAGTTCATTTATGTTTTTAATATAAAGTTTGGGATAATAATTTCAATAATTCCCTTTTCTCTTTGCCTAGAAAATTGCGAGGTGCTCTGGGGTTTACATAGCTGGATAGTCACATTTTCATTAAATATTAACTAACAATATCAAAGTTGAATAGCCACAGAAGACAAGAGTACAAAATCATTTACAAGGCAGCAGTATCTATTGTGTCAAAATGATGAACAGAAAGGCGGCTGGGTGTTCAGTGGAGAAGAGACCCCCATGCGATGAGACCCCCTTTGCCCCCTTCTTGAAGGCAAAGGAACTCCAGTAAGTTTTTAAGAGTGAAGAGCAGAATAAGGGCGATGATATTTTAAGTGACAGGTGAGGAACACATCTGTTTCTTGGCAGAGTGAGTAGATTCATCAGGCTGGAGCGGAGGACTTATATAAGGAAGTCGGGGGATGAGGCTTTATTTATTTCTTAGTTACATTACAGTTCATGCATTGTGTTGTTCTGTAGGTTTTGACAAATATATAATGACATGTATCCATCCTTATAGTATTACACATAAGACTTTTACAGACCTAAAAATCTCCTGTGCTCCATAGGCAATAAGTTTTAATCTCATTTTCACAAGGAACTTTCCTGAACATTGTGGTAACGTATTGTCTGAAAAGTTCTATTCAACAATATAGACAAAATAAAAAGATTATCCCAGTAACATTGGCCATGAAGGAAAGAATTGATTTCAGTTATACTGCTAACTGGGTTTGGTGTGACTTTATACTCATCACCTGATTTTCTTTCTTTCTTTTTTTTTTAAAAAACATGTTTTTTAAAATAAATTTTATTTATTTATTTATTTATTTTTGGCTACGTTGGGTCTTTGTCGCTGCACGTGGGCTTTCTCTAGTTGTGGCGAGCAGGAGCTACACTTCGTTGCGGTGCGTGGGCTTCTCATTGCGGTGGCTTCTCTTGTTGCAGAACACAGTCTCTAGGTGTGTGGGCTTCAGTAGTTGTGGCATGTGGGCTCAGTAGTTGTGGCTCGCAGGCTCTGGAGCACAGGCTCAGTAGTTGTGGCACACGGGCTTAGTTACTCCATGGCATGTGGGATCTTCCTGGACCAGGGTTCGAACCCATGTCCCCTGCATTGGCAGGTGGATTCTTTAACCGTTGCGCCACCAGGGAAGCCCTGGTTTTATTTTTAAGAAGTATTTTTTTTCTTACTTCCATATACTGCCTGGTAAGTTAGAAAATTTAGATTTAAGTGAAAATGACTAATAAACCCACCTTCCACTGGTGAGCTGACATTTTTAGTGTGCATCTTTCCTATTTTCTGTTTTTGTGCATGCATTATTTTTATTAAAAATAAATGGGGCATATTATTTTATATCCATCTTTTTTCAACCAATACATAATGAACAGAATTCATTGTAATTCAGTGCTCTGCTACAATGTGCTTTTTAATGGCTATATAATAATCCACTGTATGGGTCATAGACCTCATAAATTCATGGATTATCATAATATAGTCATTATGAAATGTAGGAGTTTTGCTTTTTTTTTTTTTTTTTTGCTTTTAGATAATTTAATTAACTTCCTGGCCACTACTAAGAAGGGCTTCCACAGTATCATCACAGGATGTTAATGGGGTTTTCATGACCCTGCAGGTGAAGAACTAAGAATCAAACAGGTGGAGTGATGTCATTTAATGGAAAGAAACTGGACGTGATCAGGAGCCTTCCTTTGTCCTAATTCAACCTCTAACTCCATTTAGTTATCTAATCTTGAGTTTTGTTATTTTTCCTTTCTGAATCTTAGCTTCCTCACCTTTAAAAGGTAGGGGTTGCTTTATTATTTCGTAACTGTGAGTTTTCTAGGATGTCATAGCAAATCAGCAAATCCTGTCTTACAAAGGTAAGACTCTAAATTCTTTAATTAAAATTGCAACCATTCACAATTGTCTTTTTTTCTCTCTTTTTCACTCTCTCTTTTTCTCTGTCTAACCTCAGGCACACAGATTTAAATTAATTACAATCTTTGGTTCATAACAGATTCATATCATTGGGCCAAGAATGACCCCCTTTAATTTCATTCTTTTTTGGTGTTAATATTATGTATGAAACATCTGTGAATTCCCCACTCACACAGTAGACTCTTTAAGGGTGTCTGCTAGTCAAAATTTAAGTTGTCATTTTTTAACACAAAGGCCATATGTTTTATTTACCATTATGTCTCTAGCACCTACGATAGTGTCTGGTGCATACTGTTGCTTAGAGCGGACAATATGTATTGCTCGGTTGAATGGCCTTCACGTGGACCTGCTGCCTGGATGAACCTTTACTGGTAGAGGAGACTATTGTCAACACTTGCTAAAGTGTGGACATTAGCAAAAGAGGCAGGCGATTAATATAAACTTACGCCATTGAAGTTGGTAATGACTGTAAATGGAGAATAAAGCAAATATATTCACTGGAAAACTAGGCAGCAGGGAACGACTGAACAAAAACTTTATTAAATGTGAGTTAAAAAAACAAAAGTGAACAAAACCCTTATTACATATTGTGATGAAAGCACAATGCTTGGAACTTAGCACCCTCAGGGAATGCATACCTTTGTCTCTGCAATAACAGAGAGATGGGGAAGGGAAGCTCGAAATATCGTCACTTTTCAAATGAAGATATGAAACTCAGAAGAGTTACATGACCTCTCAAGGTCACACAGCTACTAAGTGGAACCTCTAGGATTCACAGTTTATCTGCTTGACCACGAAGGTATGAGCCTTAATGCATGATGATTAATTGTCTGAAAATGGTATTAGAGGTCTTCAGAAAATTTGAGAAAAGATCCCTTCTGAAATACCTTTATTATTCAAACTGTTTCCCAATCGAGGAAGACGATTTCCATTTTAGGAAACCATATGTAGATGGCATATACTAAACTGTGGAACTTCTACTCTTTCTTGTTCCTTTGTCTGGTACTTCATGGCCGCAGAGTATCTTTGTTATCCCTGTATTGTATACATATCAGCCAGAAGATGAACTCCATTGGCATTAATTTTTTTTGCAAAGACCTTTTTTCTCTGTCTTGACTTGATATTTCTACTTTACTCTCCCTGGTGGGAATTGTTGTTTGCAGTGGATTTCCTCTTCTCCCTGGAGTTAGTAGGTCATCTGTGCTGTACTGCCAGTGTACCTGATTCCATCTTTATGCTGTTACAGAATTATAGTAGAGAACACAGTGGATTGGCGACCCCAAGACAAGATTGTCCTTAGCTCCTCTTCATACGAGCCTCACGAAGCAGAGGTCCTCACTGTGAAAGAAGTCAGGGGCCACCATATTAGCATCCAAGAACGGCTCAGACACCGGCACATCGGTAAGGCTTTGGTTTGTTAGTTAAGGGAAGTGAATGAGCCAAGAAAAACGTGTTCGGCAACCTGCCTTGGGACCTTGGATCTGATTGGCGTTCAGAGGGGATGGATAATATTTTACTGCTGCCCTAGGCCTCATCCTTAGAAGGCTTTATCTCCATCCCCTCATTAATTTTATTGCCTAATTAAAAAAAATACTTTGATGTGAGGGAATTTTTAAACTTTTTATTTATAATGGCAAGCCTAGAAGCAAGCAGAAGGGTTAAGAACCTTGTTCAAGGTCACCGGGCATTTTCATGGCTAAGCCAGAATAAATCTCATGGGAGATGAGTTTCCAGTTCATTTCCTGGCATATTGAATCCCACAGCCACTTAGAATGTGGTAGTTATTGTAAATAATGACTCCTTTTTCCATCCTTAGGAATGTGTCCTTCCTGACATGAAGTTCATTTTATCAATTGACTACTACTACTGCCCCAAAATATAAATAAATAAATAAAAGCCAAATACCTTTTTCTTGAAAAAAAAAAAAAGTACTGAATATTTTAATACAGTATACACACTTAAAATATATTGCATTTAAATAATAAATAACCATATTTCCCGCTTCAGCCTAATAAATAAATTTAACCCAGGAAATATAGCTAATAAGTAAAAAACATGGACATAAAGGGATTAGGGGATATCTCTTGTCTCTGATATGTGAGAGGGAAATACATGCTTTCAGCAGGACTGTATCTAAAGCTATCTCTAAATCATGGTTTTAAGGATGATTTTGTTTCTAAAGAGTGGCGGGGAAAAGAGACATCGTTAGCAATCCTTGCCTATAATACGCAACGTACAATGCAATGTGGGGTGGGCAGTGGAACAAACCAGCAAGACTGGGGAGGCTCTTTCTGGGAGTGATGAGTTCCAGACCCGCCAGGAGAGGGCGCTGCCGCTGCTGCTTCAGTCCTATCACTGCCTCAGTGGATCTGCGATTCCTCACTCTCTCAAAGAGGTTCAGGAACAATGCACAACCAAAGGCGGGAATCTCACACTGAGGAATTGAAGGAAGGAGGCTGGGGACCCCACTAATTGGACCGGTCTGCCCTGACATCCCTGTCCCGATACCCATAGTGATTGAGGAGAAATGAATTCTTGCTCAAACACGCTCACTCTGATCCCAATGAGAGACCAGTGAACGGGCTTTTCATTTCTCAGCTGACGTTTGTGGAGGACGCCCGAGGAAAAGCAGACCTTAATGTTGGGAGGACTTCCGCGGGGAAAGGAGTGTTTTCATTTGTCAGGTTCGCTGGGTCCCCAGCTGGCGATCTCCGAAATAGGTTTTTAAAAATTTTTCCTTTCCCAACTCCCGTTGCCCCAGGAAGTGTCCACGTCATGGAGGATGGCCGACACATTCGTTTGGCTTCAGAGGTTGGACTTCTGACCCGAAACATACAAATCCAGGGTGATACATCATGCGGGGGGAGACTACTTGTGGGGTCCTTCAGGAAGTCCAGCGTGGAAGAATTTTCAGGTAACTGAAATTTTAAGTTACAAAGCACTACCAATTGGAGGCTATGCATCTGGGACACTCAGAAATTCCAACGGTGGGAATTTTCATTTATAAAACAAAATATTTGAAATAGATGCTTCTCTGTGCTCTGAGAAGCTATGAATTTTCAGTCCTAGTCTGTGCTTAATTATCAGTATGATGTTAAAATAATATACTAGCTATCAGCACACAGGCACATTTTTACCTCAAAAAAAAATATCTTCAGCAGATGTGAAATTTCCTCTGCTTTGAAATTATAGATGATTTAATGACCAATTGAATTTTATCTCTTTCCTGAATTTCTATTACTCTTTCCCAGTAGCATGCTCTATTTGATGGCAGGCCTCATCTCATGCTATAAATTAAGAGTGTAAATTTAAATAAGAAGGATTTCCATATTCTAGACTGCTTTAGGGATCAGTTAAATTTCTCTCATTTCTTTCAAGCTTTAGCTCTTCTGGAATGCTGCAAAGTTATTTGATTAGTACCTTTTTCTTAAACTTAGGTTCCTTAAAATTGATTCCCAAGTTGTTTCCTAGTCAAATAAAGCTCCATCTTAGAAACTCACTGCGTACATGAATATAGGCTCTGAGAAAGCCTAGAGCAAAGGATCTAACGGTTTCCCAAATATATTGAGCATGGAACACTTTTTGTGGGTATATCTGCTTTGCCAGTATGGTAAAGGGCAATGTTTGGACCTTAAAACAAAAGTTCGGGATTTCTGGTTCATAGAACAAGCTCTCTCTCCATAAGCTCCAGCTCCAGCAGTTCTCAACAGAAGTGATTTTGCTCTTCCCTCCTGGCCAAAGGACATTTGACAATATCTGGAGCCATTTTTGCTTGTCACAGCTTTGGTGGAGCTTCTGGCATATAGTGGGTAGTTGCTCAACATTCTATAAGGCGCAGGACAGCCTCCCACAAGAAAGAATTATCTGGTCCAAAATGTCAGTCATGTTGAGGTGGAGGAACCCTGCTCTGGAAGGCTAGACAAAGGCTGAATCCCGGTTGTGGTTGTGTAAAACCAAAACTACCCTGCAGTTTATGAAGACAGAGAATTAGGGAAGGAGCGCAAGACAGGGCCCCTTTCCACGGTAACTGTAGTCCAGGCTGGAACCTGATCACCAGAGCAGGACAGAAGGCCGATTCTTACAGCTGAGCACCAAAGCCAGAGCCCAACCACCAGCAATGCTGGCTTGGTCCTGAGCCTCTGGCTTGCTGGTCAGGGCTCTTAAATCATCCCCGGGGAAGGGAAAGAGAATCTGTATTCGATGCTTCTTATGGACTAGGAACCACGATGGTTTTCATGCCTACTTTGTTTCATTTAATCCTAATATCTCTGTGAGAAAGACATTTTATCCTCATTTTTATAGATGAGGAAACTGAGTCTATAATAAAATAGCCTGCTAATTTATAAAACTCCATTATGAACTTCTGAACTTCTTGAGGGTAAGGTTGGGGTTTTCAGCCCTGGTTTCCCAATATGGTAACTGCTGAGTATTAGGTGCTCAATAAAGGTGAGTGAATTAAATAAATGAAGAGTTAGAAAAGTCATCCAGCTTGCAAGTGGCAGAGGTAATATTCAAATTCAAGCCTGATTCTGAAGCCCTTGATAACCTTTTAATTTTATAATCACTTTAGATTTATTAAAAAGTTGCAAAGGTAGTATGGAGTGTTCCTGTGTACCTTTCATCCAGTTTCCTTTACTGTGAAAATCTGATAAAACTCTGATACATTTGTCAAAACCAGTAAATTAACACTGGTGCATTAGTTTTAACTGAACTCAAGACATTATACAGATTCCACATGTTTTTCCACTAATGTCCTCTTTCTGTTCCAGAATCCAATCCAGGTCCCGACACTGTATTAAGAACCCATGTGTTTTTCTGTAACATACTCCAGAGCCTAGATGAGGTAGCATCTTCAGGGGTAGGTCAAGGGTGCCAGCTATGGTGTTGAATGGTTACAGGGCAGAAACGCAGGCCAGGGCTTAACAATTCCTGCTTTTAAATCAGAGACCTCTGTCATTCTCTTCCTTCTGACCGGAAATATCCAGCAAGTTGTGCTCAGAATTGTGATAAACAAAAGGAAAAATAAGAAAACAATCGTGAACAAAATCATTGCTTAATTCTCCATCTGAATGCTCAAGACATCTTAAGTATTTACTATTGACTAGTTTTCAACCATTGGTTAATATGCACACAAGTAAAAAGATCTTGTACAATTTAAAACTATGAATTACAACCATGCAAGTATGACGGAAAAAAAGAACACTAAGTAAAATGATAATGATGCATCGCCTTGACCAAGATTCTAGAACCACTTTCCGTTCTACAAAATAAGCTTTTATGTGTGGACACACACTAGCGTGGTGTCCTTTGTGCCAGAGTTCTCGGAGGCAGGTCCCATGGCCCTTTCAGCTATGTGCTGCTGGCGAGGGATGCTTTAAATCACATCGAAAAGTGTTATCACCACACAAATAGTTTTCAGATGTTTTATCATTCTGTGAATGTTTCCACACCGCCTACCAGTGTCTCCTTAATCAGTGTCATTTGAGAAATCTAGATACATTGGAATCCTGTTTGACCATCAAGAAAGACACACACACTTCATCCGTCCTTCTCACAATAGCTTGGTTCTTCTTGGCAGCTGATTTGCAAGGGTTCAGGTTTCTCACCTGTGAAAAGGGAGTGGGGAAGGTGGAAGATTAAGGCTGGACTATCTTTGTGCTTTAAATACTAAAACGACACAACTCTCTCCATTTTTAATGAGGGGATTAACTTTATAGTTTACCTTGGGCAGGACCTTTAAAAAAGAAGAAGAATAAAGAAAAGAAGTAAGGGACAAAGCTGTGGCCTACCTAGCTAAGGACACGTGATATCTGTTGGCACAGGACTGTGGCCCAATCACTGGAATCTCAGTGCAAAGCTGTTCTGTTTATTCCATCACATCCTGCGTGCTCCCCGCTGAGCCTGAGTGGGGGTTAACAGTACTGCCTCCGCATCCATATGCCTGGGTCCAAGTCCTCATGTGCCACTTAGCCCTTCTCTGCCTCAGTTTTCTTATCTGTAAAATGGGGATAACAGCACCTATCAAATATAGGAGTTTTACAAAAATTAAGACCATATATATATATATATGACACACATACACACACACACATATAGAACAGTGCCTGGTATATAATGAGTGCTATATTAGAGTTAGGTGTTATATTTATTAATTCAACTCATTTCCCCCCTATATTCATGTTATTATCTATTTTACCAAGAATATATACACTGACAAATTAGTACTCATTATATTTTTAAATCAATCTAGTGACTGTATTTTATACTGTTTTAACAATATCTATTTTAAAAGTACAAATAAAATTCCCAATAAGACTAAATAATTCACTATCCTCCCTTGACATAAAAAATGTAGAAAATCTTCTTATTGTGAAAAGGAAACAGGGATTATAGTGTGGCTAGAATAAAATACAGAAAAAAATTTAAGGGTCTTAAAGTCACTTAAAAATATGTTATCACCTGTATCATGTCTTCATCAAGAAGAATGTTATGTTTCTGGACATCCACTGAGCAGAAGTTTTGCACTTATACTCTTCTTTAAAAATGCTTAAAATATTGTATATAGTTGGCATTTCATTCATGCAATATCTTTGTGGGGATGGCTGTGGCCTTTTCACATGGGGTCCCTGAAAGGAGACATGACTTTGAGGTGAGTGGCCAGGAAGCCACATTCCCTTTATTCTTAGCCAGTTCCTTGACCCAGCCCTGCAGACAGGTGCCCAGAATCTTTAAGCTAGCTGTGTCCATCCCCAAAGCCTATCTCCTTCTCCTGTCTTTCTTTCATCTCTCTCCATCCTATCACCAGACTCTTCAGAATGCACAGGAAAATTTTCATGCAGTATTGTGATATTTTTAATGATTCAGATTTTGTTAGTGAGACTCAATGACGTAAAATATAGTGCTGGTGCTGAAAATAAACATATTTTAATGAAAAATCTGCATATCCCGATGACATTGAATGGGCCATCCTTCTGCCTTTTGTAGGGAAGAAGCAAGTACCTGATGACATGCATTTTGCTTGCAGGTATCCTTCAACTTTTCAACGTGGAAATTCAGAACTTTGGTTCACCACTGTATTCCTCCATCGAGCTCATTGATATGTCGGCAGGATCCTGGATAATATCTTGTACTCTGCACCAAAGCTGTGGTGGGGGCATTCGTGCAGCTGCCAGTCAGGGGATCGTTTTAAATGACAATGTAGTGTTTAGCACAGCTGGCCATGGCATTGATTTGGAGGGTCAGGGCTATTCTCTCTCTAATAACCTTGTGGTTCTGATGACACAGTCAGCGTCGTCTCCCGTTTGGGTGGCAGGAATCAAAGTGAATCAGGCAAAGGACATCCATCTCCATGGCAACGTTGTGGCGGGATCTGAGAGACTTGGCTTTCACATCCGAGGCTACAGGTGCTCCTCTCCTGAAGCTCTTTGGTCTGACAACGTGGTCCATTCAAGTCTTCACGGCCTTCATCTCTATAAGGAGACTGGACTTGACAACTGTACCAATATCTCTGGCTTCTTGGCTTTCAAGAACTTTGACTATGGCGCCATGCTCCATGTGGAGAATGGCATGGAAATAGAGAACCTCACTCTGGTGGACAATACTATCGGCCTTTTGGCAGTAGTTTATGTGTCTTCTGCTCCACAGTGTTATAGTGAAAATCTACAGATTGTGGTTAGGAATTCAGTCATCGTGGCCACTAGCTCATCTTTTGACTGCATTCAGGACAGAGTTAAGCCTCGTTCTGCCAACGTGACATCACCTGATCGAGCTCCTTCCAATCCCAGAGGGGGTCGAGTTGGTATTTTGTGGCCTGTATTCACCTCGGAACCAAATCGGTGGCCTCAGGAGCCATGGCACAAAGTGAGGAATGGCCATTTAATTTCAGGCATCATGAAACTTCAAGGTAGGATGTTTGGGTTTCCAAGCAATGTAGTGTCATACATCTGTGCGTAGAAGCTTTAACAGCATTTTGAAATTATATCAACAAAAGCGTACAGTGTAGTCTGGTGCTTGCTGTCCAATTGACCGTCTACTGGGCATTGATAACCACAATGGTAGTTTATAATGACAGTGAGTGATTTCTTTAAAAAGTCACTGCTCAATACATGTTGAAGAGCTTTCACAGGGAAATATTTGATTTGATTATATGCCTAATCTCTTAGGTACGTGTTACTTTTCCTGTCATACAGAGGAGGAAATTGATACGTGGAAGTTGTGCCTCAGTGAGGTTGTCAAGTAGTTGGTGGGGCAGCCAGGATTAAATTCAATTATACTACAACCTATGCAGAGAATCTTCTATCAGCTCTCTTTTGTACTATTGTACTCACTCCTCACTGGATTTTGATCAAAACTTTGACGGAAAGTATTGCTCTTAAGATGTCAATGTGTTGGAATGCTCTTCTACTTTGTGTACAATGTCCATGTCTTCAAGAATTAAAGATATTTTAAGTCAAGATTTATGTAAACTCCTGGAATTACCCTGGATAGTAGCTTAAACTTACTCCTGGACATATGTTAATATAAGACTATTTAGTTGTAGAGTCTGTATTTGTGGTTGGTAGTTTACATGATATAATATTGTAATACCTTAAACATTTTTTTTCAGATGTGACCTTTTCTAGTTTTGTGAAGAGTTGCTATAGCGATGATCTAGATGTCTGCATTCTGTCCAATGCAGAGAACACTGGAATCGTGCCTCTAATAACGGCAGAGAGGACCAGGATGCTAAAGATCAAAGATAAAAACAAGTTCTACTTTCCTCCTTTACAAACCAGGTACTGGTTTTGGTATTTATAGTAAGCCATATTTATGAAGGGTTTGGTAATTCTCCAAATACCTGAACATGTTTTTTAAACAAGGATAAAATCATCAATGGGAATAGAAATAAGTCCTTCTAGAAAAATACGGTAGATTGATTGGTCCCAATTCTTTACCCTCCTATATTTGTGCCCTTTGAGATATGATTTTTGCAATCTCTTTCACTGAAAAGACAGAGACTGTTTCTCTCTTCCTTGAATCTGGAATCCACCACGTGATGTCCTCTGGCAGACAAAAGCGGCAGAAGTGATGGATTGCAAGTTTTATTGATATTGTTTAATTGTTTTATCTTTATTAGAGGTACTTCTTTGGGATGTTTTCTCAATCAATGGAAAAAATTGACCCTGATTCTTGAACCTTCCATGGAGTATGGTGTCACTAGTTTTCAGAAGGAGGCTTGGGTGTCCTTGTGCAGGCACTGGTGGGGAAGGAGACCATGTCTGCTGTTACGAATCCCTAAAATGAACCATATGGCTTAGACAGATATTTGCTCTCAGACCAGGCGTAACTATTGTTCTTGAACGTATGATCTGAGAGTTTTATTCAAGAATCTGAAAACTAGACAAGGAATTTTTTTTTTTTTTTTTTTTTTTTTTTTTTTTTTTTTGCTGTAAGAGGGAGTGGGAAAGTCAGAGCAGGGAAAATGGGTTATTTTTTCTTTCCTATAACATTGGGAAAACTTCTTTAGTTGGAATAAAAGAATCAGGAAAAGCACCCTAATTAGAAAGTTTATATGTTTGACCCAACACCAGTCTCTTTTTGATGCCCATCCCTGAACCGTTTTGGAACCTAAACATTATTAGGTATACAATTTGTGTTATTCTGTCATTTTTTTCTACTGTCCAATCTTCCTTATATTCAGGTCTTACCTATGGGATGAAATAGTTATAAAGCTAAATGATATTAGCATTTGATTCTTTGTACTATTAATACCTGACACATGGTTGGCATGCAATAAATATTTAATATTATTACTAATGGTACCTAAAAATGTTAGATGAGAGGAAATGAAATAAATTCTCTATAATTCAATGTTATAATTGCCAATAATTTGTTTATATACCCTGCTTGACTCTAAATTCTGATGCCTATGTTTATCACCATTGTATTCCCCAACGTACAAGCAGTAGGTTTTCAATAGATATTTGTTGAATGAGAACATCTTTTTTTTACACTGTTTTTATATAGCACAAGTATAATCGATATTTATAATGATAATCTTAAAATACTGCAAGGCCCCAAAGTTCCATAAAGCATTGATCACATCATGTTTAATAAATATTAGTTAGGGGCATTTTATTGTATCTTGCATCTTAGAAAATTAGTGATTTATGTAAAGATTATATAACTCGATATCCAGAATATTTGGTTAATAAGAATTGTCTTTTTTTCTTGACCATATAACTGGGAAATAACATTTTCTGTAGAGTGTTATTTCATATCTAGGTAACATGTTATTAATAATAAAATTTTATTGATTTTATTTTTCATAACGTCAGCACTACCAGTATATGTTTCCTTTTGGCGGCTTATCATGGAAATGAGAGAGTTGCTTTCTATCTGTCTTCCCAGGAAAGATTTAGGAATGCTGGTCTGCTCTGAATCTGATTGTGAAAGTCCTAGAAAATATCTCTTTAAGGATCTGGATGGGAGAGCCCTGGGTCTGCCTCCACCAGTTTCTGTATTTCCTAAAATTGAAGCAGAATGGACTGGATCCTTCTTCAACACAGGTCAGTTCCATCTGAACTCGATGTCTCCGGTAGAGGGAACAAGCATGGGACGGAGCTGGTTTGGCTGGGTGGTCCAGTGGGAACAAAATATCCTGGAGAGGAACTGAGCAATAGAGTTGGAGTCTGTGCCAGTAAGCTGCTCCACTCACCTCTATCTCAGGAATGTTGGGTGCTTAAGGGATGTCACAATACCACCGTTTTGCCCTCCATGAGATTGCCTGTGGTCCATGTCAAAGGTACAGACTCCCAACACCCACCTGTGCGCAGGTGAAGAGAATGGTCCTCTCACTAGGTTGGTCTCCTGGGCCTGAAGCAGCACTCTCTGTGCTCAGTGTTTCGCAGTGTCTGCCTTGGAAGCAGTTCCTCTGGATTCTGAATCTTTCTCTTCCACCAGAGCTAAATGCCCTCACTCTGGAAAGGGTGGTAGACTAGATGGCATGCCTTCTTTTTTGCCTTCCTTTTCTCCATCTTCTAATTGTCCCTGGGGGACTATAATCAAAATCCCTTCTTATCCTTCTTGCTTTTATAAGCCCATCCGGCTCTCAATTTTTATAGCTGGACCCCTGGAGAGATCATCATCTTTCTACTTCTACAAACAACGCAACTCTGAGTTTACATTTTTGTTCAGGTGGAAGCTGCTGCAAGTACATCCAAAGAACTTTCCCAACTTTCTGCCTACTTCATTGGATGACTCTTTTCAGACTTCTTTTCTAGTCTCCCTTTCTCTTTTGAAGTTTTGAATATTCCAGGACTATGTCCTCAGACCTCTTCTCTTCCTATCTTGCTCCTAAATCCAAAGTTGAAATACTGTTTACTGCTGATGAATTTATATCTCCAGCCCAGACTCCACCCTGAACTGTAGTCTGTTATAACCAACTGACTCCACTGGGAGGTATAATTCGCATCTCAGACTCAATATGCCCCAAATGGGGACTCCTGGAGACGTGACCCACAGTTGTCCCAGCTAAGCCATGCAGAAGCTAAAATGTTGACACTTCAAAACCTTACTCTTCATTGGCCGAGGGATGCTCCTGGGTGCACTAACTCTCCAGCCCTTTGGCTTTCCCTGAACAGGCCAGTCATGCTCTTTCCCACGGCCAGGAAAATCCTTCCTCAGAAAGGAGTGGTAGGTTTTTGTAGCAGCCATCTTTGGTATGTGAAGGTGAATGCCGGGAAGATATGGGGTGACACTGAAAATGTCTCTTGGAAACAGGAACTCTAAAATGTCCATCAAATACTCCAGGTGTGAATAATAATGTTCTTTCAATGAATTCTTAGGTGGTGCTTACCATGTGGTGTAAATATACTGTTTAGGCACAAGCATATTTGCTGCTGGTTGAAAAGCTGTATATTTTATTTTTTCACCACTCTTTGTCTTGGTTGTAAAACATGATTCAATGGTAAAACTCTGATAGGTATTATAATATTACATGCTACTTACTATCAGCATATGGACAAGCGTGAGCATATGTGTGGGAGGCTGAAGGTATATTGGGAGGTGTGTAGGATGGACTGCCTTAAACTCCTGATGTTTTAAAGCTTTATAACGTTTTAAATGAGGTTGCTATAGGTCCCAACTGTAAGGATTCCCACAATAGAATCCACTGTTTATTGCACTACAAATACAGTCTGTGTCTTCTTGCCATGAAGGAGACAGCACATAGTAAATGGTGCCTTCCGGGTACTAATAGGATCGGAGTGTTTTCCTGTGACTTCCAAAATAAGAATAGATCCCTCCTTCCCTAGTTCAAGTCCCTTCTCATTTTTTTTTTTTTTTTAAAGCAAGGAACATGACTTTTTTTTTTTTTAAATGGGAATTATTTATTTATTTATTTATTTATTTATTTATTTATGGCTGTGTTGGGTCTTCGTTTCTGTGCGAGGGCTTTCTCTAGTTGCGGCAAGTGGGGGCCACTCTTCATCACGGTGTGCGGGCCTCTCACTGTCCCGGCCTCTCTTGTTGCGGAGCACAGGCTCCAGACGCGCAGGCTCAGTAATTGTGGCTCACGGGCCTAGTTGCTCCGCGGCATGTGGGATCTTCCCAGAGCAGGGCTCGAACCCGTGTCCCCTGCATTGGCAGGCAGATTCTCAACCACTGCGCCACCAGGGAAGCTCCCCTTCTCACTTTTTAAACCATAGTTTTATGCTACTTTCCAGTTTCTATCCACAATATCGTGAAGGAGAAAAGCACAAATTTAATCTTAAGAGAATAAATGTCTATTTTGTATTTTTCCTCTGCAAGACAAGAACCTATGGTCATCAATAAAACAGTGGAAGCAGCCCAGCAAAGATGAAAATGGAGGCCTCTGGAACCAGCTCTTATATTTATTGCAAATGGCGTTGAGTTTAACACACCCTTTTGGCCTTTCTCCATTTTATTAACAAACAGTTTGGAGTCCATTGCCTTTGAGGTTTATTTTTAATTTGAAAAGTACAGATTTTATTTGCACATATAAGTTCACATGCAAAACTCAAGACAGATATCCACAGGTCCCAATGTATTGTCATATGCTCCGGTGTTGGGAGCAAAAATTATCCAGGTGGATCAGCTGTGAGGAACACTGTGCCAGTGGGTTTTGCTGTCTGTGTAATGCAGTGTGTGTAGCCAGGGGAAAAGTGAGCTGTTAATTTTGTTTTGTACTTATCTGTAAGTTCACATTTGCAGCCAACTTTGAAACATGCATGGCAACAGGGTGCAAGGCAGCTAATCCCAGGCAGGAGAACCTCTAAGAACCATTTGCATTTTATTCTGGAAAGAATTTCTTTTGATGATGGAGGCATCTGATCATCTGAAAATCCAAAATTATAAAAACAAAGTCTTGAAATTAATATCCCATTTAGGTAGGACTAGATCAGTACTAGAGCTTTCCACCCTGGCTTCTGACTCATCTCCTGTCTGTCCCAGTCTACAAATGCACGGAATCACCTCTCAGCCCACTTTGTACGTATGGCTACTGATGTTATTGGGAGAAGACTGAAAGAAATCAGAGCTTTGGTTTCAATGGCATTTTACAATCTCTTAGCCATGATATAGAAAGTAGAAAGGGAGTGTAACGGAAGCTAGCATCCCTTGAGCACCTTTTGCACACGATGTGCTGAAGTTGGCATTTTCACTCATTCAGCAAATGCATTTGACCATCTGTAGTCTACCAGTGCCTTTCTAAGGATGGAAACTATAGTTGTGAATAACATTCCTGCTTTCATCAAACTTATGTTCCAGTGGAGATTATATCTATATATCTATATCTATAAACAAATAAATAAAAATATTTCAATAGTGATGAGAGGTATGAAGAAAATAGAACAGAGTTTTGGGCTAGAGAGGTAGCTTCAGGTGTGTGTGGGTGTATGTAGTGTGTGGTGTGATGTGTGTGTGTGTGTGTGGTGTGTATAAGGGAGCTGCTATTAGAAACAGAGTTACAATTCCAATGAGGCCTGAATGAGGAGCAAGGAATCGCTCCTCTGAGCAGACGGGGGAGCTTTCCAGGGAGAGGGACCAGCCAGAGCAGGGGCTCTGATACCAGAATGGCCTCAATGTGTCTGAGGGGTGGGTGGAAAAGAGACCCATGGGAGTGATGTATAGTTAATGAGAGGGGGCGTAGTTGCAGGTAGTCAGGGCTTAGCCCCTTTATAGGCCAGAGTAATTTAGTAAGATGGTGTCGGAAGGTGGCGCTAGGATTTTATTCACTCTCTGAAAAGATCGTACAAGCTGCTGTGGGGTGAATGGATCATGGTGAGAGCGAGGCTGGGAGCAGGCAGTGTAGTTAGAAAGCTCGGGTTGAGGGGGCCCAACAGACGCAGGACTCCATGAGTGGTCCACTGCCCTGTGCTGCCCACAGACTGCGCCGGTCCACAGTGAGGTGATGACAGAAATGTCACCTGTAGAACCAGAGCTACTTGACAGTAATTGTACATCTGTTGGATCTAATGAACAAAACTTAGGGCTTTCATTTTGTACGTCTAATTTGTCTGATAATTTGCATTATATTTTAAATGTGTTGGTTCTCAATAGACTGGAAATTTTGAAACAAACAAACAAAGCAAAACATAAAACACCCTCGTTCTCCTGCCCTTGTTCTCCTTCTTCAATTTAGGAGGTAAATTTGATGTGCTTAGGACAGTGGTTCCCAAAGCTGGCTTATTATCAGAATCACCTAGGGCATTAAACATTCGTTTGCATGAGTCGATAGGTGTGTGAAGCCCAAGCCTTTGTATTTAACACACACACAAACACACATGCACACAAATACACACACATACATATACATCCACACACATGCATACGTACACATCCACACACACACACACACAGAAGTCCTCCCCAAGTGATTCTTCTGGGCTAAGGTTTGAGAATCACTGTTATAGAGTTATACATCCCCTTTGAAGTAAACAGACAGGATGTTAAGAAGACAATATTTTTAATTTAAAAAGCGGGCAGTTTCAGTTTCTCATGAAGAATCAAGAATTAGCTCTCTGTGCCAAATACCAGCAGACATAAACATACTTGCTTATATACACACTGGATATATTTCTGAAAGGGAAAAGAACATTAACTAAAAAGACATAGGAGTATTTACAATCTAAATTAAGTCTTTAATAATAAGAATATATTAAACCTTTTTTAAAAATTCAGATTATTTTTCCTAGTGTTGAAGTGAGTTAAATGACCTCAGCATATCACTTTCACAATATATCACTGGATAAAAATGGGTTCAGTGTTAAGTTTATTTTTTAAACTATATATTGAATCATTGTATTAAAAGTCTGAACTCGTGATAAGCTTTTCCCACACTTTCCTCAACATCATGCCCAGCAAAGTACTGTGGTCTGACTGGGACTTCTGACCAAATCCACCTTCAGGGCAGGTGAGAGTTTCCCATTCTTTCCCAGGAAAGAGTAAGAAACATTTTTCAAATCGTGTTACTTCTTGGACACTTCTTGAGAAAGAAAGTTATAAACCATTATGGAGATCTTAAAAGTGACTAGCCTCAAATCAAAAATAAAAGATGAGGCTGGTGAAAAAGAAAATAAAGCTGGCATTTGACTGTCAGCACACAGAGTGATGAAGTGGTTTGTAACTGAATAATGGGGAAACTCAAGTTTCAGTGTGGGGACGTGTGCTCAGCTGCCGAACAGAGCAGCCAGCATGTATTCAACTGTTTGCTGCTAGGTCGTGAGATGTGTCTTTTCTTTAAGCTTTCCAGGTTTCTCTTTTTTCCCATTTGCCCTGAGAATGACAGCAAGATGGTATTATAAAATGGAAGAAGGAGAGGGAGGGAGAAAATGAGAGGACAGAACGGAGAGAGGAAACGGTTGTTAGAAAATTTGTCTGCCAATATATGTGCTTGTAGAGGTCTTCTCTTCTAGCTAGAGGGGGAAATACCATTCTCTTTTCCCAAGCAATTATAGGCCCCAAAGATTGAAACTTGGTATATGGCTCTTTAATCTCAGCAGATATTTATGGTCAAACATTAGACTTTTAGGATTCCAGATGTCAGGGTATTAAAATATAAAGGCACAGTGGAGTCTCAGAAAATATTAGAATCTTTGGGATATGTGACTGCAGGGATTTTTATCCTGAGCAGAGGAGGATAAAGCTTCCGGGGATGCTTTTTAAGACCCAAAGAGCACCTTTCTTCCACCTTAGTCTCTCCCTCTTCCACGCCTTGTCTGGTCTCCAGGCAGTGAAGGGCATAACAATATTTGATTGCATTTTTAAATAATCCGTACTGTGAATTGGAATGATTTTCCTGTGTGACTTGTAAAGGGTGATGTAAAGAGGCATTATGATGTACAGGAGCAATTTCCCTTTCCTTTCTTCAATCTAGACATCCTATTTCTGTGATTTTCTTGCTCTTCAGCCCTTCCATTAACAACTAGTACTTGTTGAGTATGTTTCTGACTCTGTGCTAAGACCTTCAGATGAATGATCTCATTTAATGCCATGGACAGGATCTATCCTAGGAGATAAATATTCTTGTCCCCTCCATTTTATCGATGTGGAAGCTGATGAGACACATAGGCAACTTGCCCAAGTCATACAACTAATTAATAGAAGATTCAGAACTGAACCCGTGTTTTTAACACTGTGCTGTACTGTACACAGTACCCTCCTTCGACTTTTTCTTGCTTCTTTCACTGCATTGTCCAAGGTAAGCTCTCTGAGATCTATCAGCTTTTCTCACACACAAAGCTCTGTCTACGAAGAACAAAGCAAACTGAAACTGTGCAATTATTCCAGCAATTATCCACCCCAACTAGCAATAATAATAGTTACCATTTATCTGGCATATTCCATGTGCCACGCATTATGCTAAGTGGCTTATAAACATTCCTATTTATCCCTACAACAACCTTAACATGTAGGAATTATTATCCCTTTCAGCATTTGAGGGAATAAGGGTTTAGAAAAGTTAACTAATTTTTCATGGTCCCGCAGCTAGAATGTGCAGAACCAAGATTTAAATCTGTATTTGTCTGACTCCAAAGTCTGGGCTTGTAACCACTTCTAGGTAATTATCATCGTGTGGCCTGAATCATCTGGTGGGGTGCTGTACAGAGATATATTTAACCGAGTAATTCACATATTTCCACTTTACATGGTAGGAAATAGATGTTTAGGTTTAAAAAAAATAACTGTCAATTACTATGACGTTTTTAAGAAACAGTGTAATAGCAATCACACAGAAACCTCATTTAGTTCCTCTTCTTCCTCTTCTTCTAGTATATATGTGTATATATATTAGTTTTCATGGACAAACTAAATGGACTCTGTCACATCCAAGAAAAGCCTTTTGCCAGCATTAACCACTGAAGGTTGTGTGATGGCAATAGAGTTGTATGGAGAAGAAGCTTTGGTCATGAGATCAAAAGTGTATTATGGTAATTTTTCTGTAGCTTCTCCTTTTCCCCCAGTGACTTAATGCAGGGTTTTTTTTTCCAACCTAGGCAAAAAGTTATCGAGTACCCAGTGAGAGCAAAGCACTGTGTACTGTTGGAGTAACCTAGAAAGAACATCAAGGTAGATCAGAAAAGAAGGCATATATGAAAGAGGCAAGTAAAGAATTGTGTTTAGAAGCAGCAGACGCAGGCCTTCCTGTGCGTTGCAGTGTAATAGCTCCCCTTTGGAATGCCCCTGGCTCCCACATGCAGCTGGGACTCTGTCTCTTTATGTCCTTGTTTCATCTATCACTCAATTCCATTATAGCTCATCTCATGCTCTACAGCCATCACTTTACAAGCCTGCCTTCTCACCAGACTGAGTACCTTGAAGGCAAACATCTTTGAATTTT
The DNA here is from genome assembly GCF_009873245.2 of Balaenoptera musculus. Taxonomy (NCBI): domain Eukaryota; kingdom Metazoa; phylum Chordata; class Mammalia; order Artiodactyla; family Balaenopteridae; genus Balaenoptera; species Balaenoptera musculus. The sequence goes on from NC_045795.1 coordinate 25,739,830, forward strand.
TAGTGCAATCTTTGGAACATAATATGTGCCCAGTACATGTTTGCTGAGTGAGGGAATAAATGAATAAATGGGTGACTAAATGAGTGAAAAAGTCAAGAATTGAAGTTTGCCATCAGCTGTTTCACAAAATGTTTTGTAGATTTACTCAATGTATAATTTGTTTTAGCATTTTTAAAGAGTGTTTCCCATTCACTTATCTTAGGAGATTGTGAAAAATGTGATGCATGGCCAGATATATGTTGAAAACTCTGACCATTCCCGTTTTGGAGATTCATCACATGCATTAAAATATTAAAGGTTCTGATAAGTCCTGCAATTTAAAAAAAAAAACAAACTGTTCAACTTTGTGTTATCCAGTATTCTCAAACTTTTTGACTACAGAATACATTTTCATACTACACATGAGTACTCCTTGGAATTAGTGTAGTTCAGAATGCATTTTGGAGAATATTGTCTCATATTAATACAGTAGGCTGCAGAAATACATGCCAGTTGGAAAGGAAATGATAAGATTACAGTATTTTTGATTTTGATGGTTTCTTGAAGGTCAATCAGTTGCACTTCCCATTCAATGTGAAGATGGCCTCTATTGTTAACTTTCCCAGGAAGTGGGAATTCATTCTCTTACAAGACTGCCTAATATATTTTGAATAATTTTAATTGTTAGGATCTTCCTGTATGATTTCTATCTACTAACCTAGTCTGCTTTCTGGTGACAAAGTATAAGTAATTCTTTCCATATTGCATCTTTTTACATATTCAAAAGCGGTTACCTTTTTCTAGCATAGAAATTCTAAACTTTTTTCTGTTAGTAAACATATGACAGAGTTTTTCAGGTTTTCACTTTCTAAACTGGCTTGTTTTGATGTTCTTCAATTGTTGATGATTTTTCCAAAATGTAGAAACCAAAACTGAGCATTGCCTATCCAGAACAGCATTGTCCAATGGAAATAATAATGCAAACCACAAGTGTAATTTAAATATTCTAGAGTCCAGATTAAAAAAAGGAAAAAGAAACAGGTGAAATTTAATTAATAATATATTTTATTTAATCCAATATATTCAAAGTGTTATTTGAAGATGTAATCAGTACAAAATTACTGAGATATTTGTATTTTTTTCATACTATCTTTAAAATTTCACATGAATTTTACAGTTACAGCATATCTCAATTCAGAAACTACATTTTCATAAGAAATATTTGATCTAGATTTCATAAACTTTACAATTGAAAAGTAGATGCACGTACAATTTGTTCCAAATATACCTAAACATTTTTTGTAACTAAATTATCAGTTTTACACTTTAAATTATATTTAATTAAAATTATATACAATTTAAAATTTAGTTCTTCAGTTGCACTAGTCATTTTTCAAGGCCTAAATAGCTACACACAGATGAGTATTTCTTCCTTTGTTCTGGAGGGATAAATATTAAAGAGAACTGATTTTTTAAGACCTATGTGCTAGACTGTATTTGTCTCTGATAAATTTCACTTTTATAAGTCCTTTTTATAGGTCATCATATGCATCTTGGGTTTCTAGAATTAGAAACTAACCACAGAATTAGAAGCCATTTTGGAGACCACCTTATTGGTTCTGGGCATATAACTCGGTCAGTAAAAGAGAGAAGCTTGCCTAGCTGGGATTATCTGCCATTAGCAGAAACTACTGTTTAAATATCCAGTCCTCCAAATAAAGCATCAAGGTTTTCTGAGCCTGGGAATTTTACTATTCAGGGTATAATCCTTTATTGAGAAATCTATTCACATTTCTATGGTTTGTTATATGAGAAGCAGTAACATCAATGTTCCACAAGAGGGGCTATTTTTGAATGTCGGTCACTAAGTGAAATTACTTAACTTTTTGCCGTGATGATATACTGGCTCTCTCCTTTCTCTTTTTCATTTTCTTGTCTTTCTTTCGCCTTTCCTCCCCCAGCCTCTGCCCCTGGATTATTTCCAGGACTTCACTGAATAGTAAACTGTGGTCTTATTCGAAAAACTTTAATAATGGAGGAATCCTTCAGTGCTGCTTTCATTCTTTTGGTACAAGAATTATTGAAAGATTTAGAAGGCAGAAGCTCAAACTTTAGCTTGTTTTATGCCTAAGACAGATGGATGGTTTCTATGTGTTTGATTATTTTGTGTGTGTGTGTGTGTGTGTGTATGCGTGCACACGCATTTTAATGGAAGGAAACACTTGGGCAGTCCCACCAACAAATAAAGCACTTGTGCCTTACCAATAGGTGCTAAACAAGTTCATGACTGAGACCTTTTCATTTCAATATTATGGATCTGAAAGATTCTTTGGTTTAGTTTTAAGTTTTTTCTCCATATATTTGCACACTCACTAGGTGTAAAATTAATGCTATGTTGTGACATTCTGAATGCAATCATTAAAATATCCTAGAAATAGATATGTGGATGGAACAAAAAAATTTTTAAAGGTCAGAAATAGATACCAAATACATTAAAGAACTTAGTTTATAACAAAGATGACATTTTAAATCATGGGAAAATAGAAACTATTCATTAATGATATTGAGGCACTTGACTAATCACTCAGGGAAAAAAATTAGGAATTCATATCTTTCTCTTTATAAAAATAAATTTCATACAGATTCAAAATGAAAAAAATATATAGAATTACCAGGAAATATTGGTGAGGTTATATATTCTTAGCGTTATGGAGATTTTTCTTAGCAGGAATCAAAATCTAGGACATATATGTAAATATCTGATAAATTTGACTCTTTCCAAATTAAAAAGTTCTGCAAAGAATATTAAAAACTAAACTAAAAAACTAGGGAAAAAATACAACTCATATAGAAAAGGGCTAATTTCCTTAATATACCAAAAAAATTCTTACTAATATTTAAGAACAAAAAAAGAACAAACCAATTCAAAAAATATTCAGAGGATTCTAAAGTGCATTTCACAGAGAAATAAATACAAATGCCAAAAAGCATACAAAAAGCCATACAAAACATACAAAAAGAGAAAGATGGTTTCTCTCATAATCAGAGCGTAGGTTAAGAGTTTTGACACTGAGTTGAGCTGTCTGCATTGTGTCCACTTACTAGATGGGCAACTCCAAGAAAGCTTCTTATTCTCTCTGAGCCTCAGTTTCCTCATTTAGGAAGTGGAGATATTAATAGTGTATACTCATACGTTTATTGGAAGGATTAAAAGAGAGCAACTCAACAAAAGTATCCACCACTACTACCAAGACAGTGATGACCACTGCCACTATTATTTACTATTAATATGATTATTTTAGCAGTAGTGTTGGCAACTATCTAAAGGCCTATACCTCTGACTCCACAACTCCACTTTTAGGAAATTATCCTAAAAATTTTTGTTGAACGAATAAACAAGACAGTAAAACATATATAATGAAAAAGAAAAAACTCCCTGCCTTTACCCTCTGCTGTCCTGATCTTCAGTGCTGCAGCTTAGAGGGAAGTTTCCATTTTTAAAAATCATGTATATGTATTACTTATTATTTTAATAAGAATAATGATAGTAAAACTCATTTATATAACAAATGGGAATCATCCTGAAATATGAGTTGGTTATTATGTAAAGCATGTCAGGAAAAGGGACGCAGAAGAAAAGAAATTTTCCTAGCCCTAGAAGCCAATCTCTCTACTACGGAATTATGGACTCCCTGTAGGACCCAATTCCAATTTGCTTAACTCCCTCACAGGAAAAATATTAATAAAAATTGAATATAAGTTCCTGAAAATAATTGCCATGGAGAAAGGGATTTGAAGCTGATTTTTTCTGTGCCTGTGGATAATAATCTCTTCCCTTTTGGGTGATGTTGGTGAGATGCAACTTTCCTTAAGCATGGCCCGTGTGGAAACCAGCCTATCCCTACATCTAGACCATATTCTCTCTTCTTTGAGCACTTTACAGGCAAAGGAGCAGATCCTAGAGCTATAAAACTCACAATGCCTATAAACTATTCAGCCCCTCACCTGGCTTGGGATAAGTACTAAGCAAGTACTAGTGACCACTGTTTTGTTGCCTCCATTTATCCTGCCTCCGACTGGGGTGATGACTTGAACATTTGAGCATCCATCTTAACTGGTTATTTTACCAGTTTTCTGCTGCTGCTATAGCAAATTATTATAAATTTAGTGACTTAAAAGAACACCCATGTATTGTCTCACAGTTCTGCAAGTCAGAAGTCTGGGATACTTGGCTGGTTTCTCTGCTTAGAGCCTCTCAAGGTTGAAAGTTAGATATTGGCAGGACTGCATTTCTTTCTGGAGTTTTTATGGATGAATCCACTTCTAATCTCACTCAGGTTCTTGGCCAGATTCAGTTCTACGTGACTGTAGGACTGAGGTTCCCATTCCCTTGCTGGTTGTAGACTGGGGGAATCATGCTCAACCTCTAGGGCTGCCCACACTCCCTGACTGTGACCCGCTTCACCTGCAAAGCCAGCAAGGGTGGCTTGTGTCCTTCACATGCTTTGAATTTCTCCTGCCTTCTCTTCTGCTGCATATCTCTGATTTTAGCCAGAGAAAGTTCTTTGCTTTTAAGAATTTATAGGATTAGATTGAGCTCACCCAGATAAACTCCCCACTTTAAGATCCATGAACTTAATTACATCAACAAAGTCCATATTCACATGGTCAAGATTAGGGCATGGACATCTTTGGGAGGTTATTACTCAGCCTACCATAGTTCTTTGTAAGGCCTTAGTTTGAGTTTGGAAGGGGGAAGAACAAGAAATAGTAAGTTGGAATACTGATGCTATCTCTGAAAGATTTCTCTCAGGAAAGAAGGAAGACCTGGTTTATCTGATTTTAGAGGTACTGTAGAAATATGGAGGTCTCCGTATCTGCTCTCCAGGGTGAACATCAGGTTTTGATGGAAAAATTATCAATAGAACTGGATTTATTTGATATGATTATGTAACATTATGATTCTTAGCCTGATTTTTGTCTCATCTTTGTTACAATTTGAAGCAAAAAATATTTTATAGGCATACCTCATAGATATCGTGGTTTTGGTTCCAGACCGCCTAATAAAGTGAATATCGCAAAAAAGCAAGTCATAAATTTTTTGGTTTCCCAGTACATATAAAAGTTATGTGTACATTATGCTCTAGTCTGTTAAGTGTGCAATAACATTTATCCAAAAATCAATGCACATTCCTTCATTAAAAAATACTTATTGCTAAAAAATGCTGAACATAATCTGAACCTTCAGTGAGTTGTCATCTTTTTGCTGGTGGAAGGATTGAAATATTGCGAGAATTACCCAAATATGACAGAGACACGAGGTGAGCCAATGCTGTTGGGAAAATAGTGCTGACAGACATGCTCAACGCAGGGTTGCCACAAACCTTCAATTTGTAAAAATCTCAGTATTTGCAGAGTGTAATAAAATGAGGTATGCTTGTGTACTGATATGCATTTAAATATGTATTTTATTACATGTGTTTTAACTATGACTTTATTATACACTGTCTTTGATATATTTATTTACAATGCTATCACTTCAAAATACAGCCTCAGTCACCGAATTTCCCCTGAATTAAGGGAACCAGAATCTAGGCATTAGAAACTCCTGAAGGTCCAGTGCCTGATGATGCTTGGTGACACAAATGTGAACTTCTGTAATAAGGGAAAGCGGCTCATTTTCCCTGGCTCTCTCAGACACATCAATGGCCCACCCAAATAGCTGAGTATGAACTTGGAAAAGCTTAGATGAGGGAGCACCGCATTTTGCAGCAATTAATTTTGCAGAGGAAGCAGTCTGTTTAAAGACGCCTGCAGCACTCACTAAAATGGGGGCTGTTTTTCAAGGCCACCAGAGCTGCAGTGGGCTCTGGCTGGTTCATCAACAAAACAATGCTAAAATATGGCCTCCTGGGTTTTGCAAAAGGAGGGACTGGAGGGGCAATGAATTATGCTCACCTGCTAGAGCTGGGTGAAGTCTGTAATTGTTTAGCCCCCTAGCACTCCCCTGCAAGGGTTAAAATGACAGAGATATTAGTTGGCGATGGCTAAAATTGTTGGTTTGAAGCTCTCGGCAATACGCAGACTGTTATTTACCGGACTTGGTCGATTTACTTCTTAATGCAATAATGACCTGTGAAATGAAACGTGAGCTAGACAATTGTTCCTCATTGTTTCCAGTAAAACAGCCCTTCATACCCCATTAAACCACCATTAATTCCATACGAAAGAGAGTCGTGCACAAGCGCAGGATGGTCTCTCTCTTTCTTTCTCAGACTTTCCTGCCCTCGTGCTCCTGTTTCATTTTTCTTCGTTTACTTTGTATTTCCCCTTTTCTTCCTCTTTCCCTCCATTTCTCCAAATGGAATATGTGGGTCATGGAATCCATGGTGGGACATTTTTCCAAAGGACACTCGGAGTTACATCTCCTCCAAAACAGAGGCAAGGTTTCAGTTGCCAAGCCTCCACCGTCTCTCTGTTTGCCTTGAACGTGAAAACAGCTACAGAAACAAAAGAGTTTTGAAAAAGAAGGAGCAATTGTTTAGTCTTGTTTAAAAAAGATCCAAATACCTATTCCTGATGGGTACGTGCTAGTCTCCCCACACTGGTTGCCTAGTAACTGCCTCCAGGTAAGCCAACCGTGTGAATGGGTGATGTACCTTCTCTGGCCTAGGGAGGGGTCCTTCCCACAGCAGGAACGCACACAGGTCACAGAAAGCGCCTCTGTGTTCCAGGAACCTGACTAGTTTCGAACTGCTTTCCCTTCTCCCAGGACCTACTCTAACTCCCCCATAACAAAGGCCCCAACCAGGAAGCACTGAACCACAGGGCATGAAAGCTGCTTCTGGAGCATTTCTTCTCGCTGACCCTTTTCTCCCTACAACCTCATAGCTGGCACCTGTCTTAATTTTTTTTCATTGCATGACTGGAATGTTTTGCTTCATTTTGCATCTTATTGAAACCTAGCAGGGCCCCTCTGGGTCCCCAATTTCTTGTTTGTAGGAAAAAGGCTTTAGTCTCCTAGACCTTTCTGGAGTTTCAAAGAGCAGACTGCAGCAGTTACTAATTAAGGAAGTGAGGGAATACAGAAACAAAGGAAAAGCAGTCAAGAAACAATATTTCAGTGATAAAACAGAGTCCTAACTCCTCCTCAAGAGATATACATAACAATCTGATACACATCTTTGAGTTGTTCTGCTGACACTAAGACCCCACCCACCCACCCAAGTGGAGGAGGGTGAATACATGCTGAGCACAAGCACAGAGACACCAGACTGGTTGGAATCAGTGGATGATGGTGAAGATTTCTGAAACACCACCCTGTCACCTCACCACCAGCCAATCAGAAGAAAGTCATGCCCCCTGCAGCCCTCACCCCAAATGTTGCCTTTAAAAACCCTTTCCTGGGGGCTTCCCTGGTGGCGCAGTGGTTGGGAGTCTGCCTGCCAATGCAGGGGACACGGGTTCGAGCCCTGGTCTGGGAAGATCCCACATGCCGCAGAGCAACTGGGCCCGTGAGCCACAATTGCTGAGCCTGCGCGTCTGGAGCCTGTGCTCCGCAACAGGAGAGGCCGCGATGGTGAGAGGCCTGCGCACCGCGATGAAGAATGGTCCCCACTTGCCACAACTGGAGAAAGCCCTCGCACAGAAACGAAGACCCAACACAGCCATAAATAAAATAAAAAAATAAATAAATAAATAAAAAATTAAAAAAAAAAAAAAAAAAAAAAAACCCTTTCCTGGAAGCCATCAAGGAATTTGGGTCTTTTGATCATGAGCTGCCTATTCTCTTTGCTTGATACCCTGCAATAAATGCTGTACTTTCCTTCTCCACGACCTGTGTCAGTAGATTGACTCAGCTGTGCATCGGGCAAGGGGGCCCAAGTTCAGTAACATTGCTGTTTGCAGGGTCCCTGCATGACTCTTTCTGCCTCTGTAGTCACATTGTCTTCTCTTCTTCCTTCAAACGTTTTCAGCATCACTCTTCTGAGGACACTTGTGATTATATTTAGAACTGTTGGGGCCCAGGGTACACGACCCCAAAATATGCCTTAACAGCATATGATTATTTTGAATTAAAGTTACTTAAGAAACGGTCGATACAAGAAGGACACTCTGACCCTCTTCTATGTCTCTCTGAAAGGAGGAAATAAATCTCCCATGTGAAAGGTGCCCTTCATGCATCTGGAGGTAGAAGGGACACCCTTATCGCTAGGGACATGGAATTCAGGGCCAAGAACCTTGTATAAATAAACCTTGTTACTTCTTTCCTAATTTATTACCCAAGCCCAAACTTTGCTTACATTTCTTACTAATTGGGCACCCAAACCTAAATTCTTTTGTCCTGCCAATTCCTCTCAAATTTATTGTTTCTATGTCTAAAAAAATATAAAAGCTGTTGGCTTTGGCCACTTCTTAGGTCCCATTCCTATGAGACCTCTGTGCACATGAATTAAAATTTGTTCCTCTTTCTGCTGTTAATCTGTCTTGTGTCAATTTTATTATTGGTCTCGCCAAAAGAACTCAAGAGAAGTAGAGGGGGAAATTTCCCCGTCCCCAGCAGAGCCCACCTGGATAATGCAGAATATATATATTTTAATCTAGAAAGTCCAGATTTGACAATTAGGGTATTTTCTTTCCCTTTCTCTTCTTGAAAGGAATGAAAAAGAAAGGGGAAAGAAAATATTCTGAATCACCTAAATCACTCTTGGTCTCACACACACACACTCAAAACAAATTCAAAATAACACCTCACCATCAATTTTCTATATCATTTTAAATTTTCACTTCTGGTTTTGGAGGTAGGTTTATCATCACCATTTGAAATTCTCAATAGTTGACTTTCCCACCTCTCTCAAAATGGTTCCACTCACACATGAATTGTTCTTGAATAGTCAATCATTTTATAGGTATCAGCTCTGGCACTGGTTTGTGTGATAGTACCTAGTAATTAGAAAGGCTTGTAAATTTCCTATATTCCCCTTCCACACAGGATCATGTGTGCTGGGGAATGAATAGTGCAGGAGGCTGGGCGCTAACAAAGATTATCTCCCTACGGGACAAGGAGAAAGGCTGTTTATTTTTTTAAATTCTTATTTATTGTATTTATTTTAAAATTATTTATTTATTTATTTATTGACCATGTTGTACGCACGTGAGTGGCTTGTGGTATCTTAGTTCCCTGACCAGGGATTGAACCCCTGCCCTCGGCAGTGAGAGTGCGGAGTCTTAACCACCGGACCACCAGGGAATTCCCAAGGCCATTTAGGTCTTCCATATGAACTCACTCTTTTTCTAAAAAAAGTTGAAGTATAATTGATTTACAATGTTGTGTTAGTTTCAGGTGTACAACAAAGGGATTCAGTTATATATATATATATATACATATATATTATATATATTTCATATATATTATGAAATTTCATATATTTTAGATTTTTCCCATTATAGGTTACTACAGTATATTATTGAATATAGTTTCCTGTGCTATACAGTAGGTCCTTGTTTTTTAATCTATTTTATATATAGTAGTGCGTATCTGTTAACTCCAAACTCCTAATTTATCCCTCCTCCTGCTTTCCCCTTTGGTAACCATAAGTTTGTTTTCTGTGTCTGTGAGTCTGTTTCTGTTTTGTAAATAAGTTCATCTGTATCATTTTTTTTTTTTTGCTTCCACATATAAGTGATATCATGTGATATCTGTCTTTCTCTGTCTGACTTTCTTCACTTAGTATGATAATCTCTAGGTCCATCCATGTTGTGAACTCATTCTTGAATCTGTTGTAAAATGGGTTTCATCACCTCATTGTTTCCTCAAAAACATATCTGGCATTTTACTGTTTGCAGCTGATATCACAAAGGTCCCAGGAACAAAGTGACTCCCTTACAATCATGTAGCCTATCAGACCAAACTTTTAGTTCCTTTTCAAGCCAGTATTTTTTCCCCCTGTATTAAAATCCCTTTTAAGAAAAAGTTAATTAAAAAGGAAATCAGTAATTAGTGAAGTAAACACTAATGAAGTGACTAAGGTCTCATTTAAAACAAGCTTCAATTTTTTTTTTAAAGAAAAAATAATAGAGGGTAACCTTTACTGTTCAGAGTAGGCCTATTCCTGTGGCTATTCCATCTTTCAAGAGTTTACTGAGGATCTACACGTCCTTCAAGGGGATGCCCTCTCCACTCCAGGAGGAAGTGAAGTCTTCCTCCTCAGACTGCTTTGGCTCTTACTGGAATGTCATCATTCATGTTACATTTTGCTCAGCATTATTAATTATATTAGAATGTGGTGGTGCCTTCTTTCCCTGATTTGATTATAACCTTCTAGAAGGCAGAATAGATTTATTATGCTAGTTTTAGCTTAGTTTAACCAATACGTATCGATTCTCTATTACAATTTAATGATAGTTACTTCTATTACAGTAGTTTCCATTTACTGGGTGCCTCTTACATGCCAGACATTGTGTTAGGTGCTTTATATATCATACCTTTACGGTAACTTGGGAAGGAAGCCTCATTTTTATCATTCTAAATATGATGAAACTGAGGCTCACAGAGTTTAGGGGCTTTGTTTAAGATGTACATCAAGTGATAAAGTGAAGATTTATGCCCAAATCTGTCTGAACTCAGTACCCATGCTTTTTTTTCTTAATGACCATGACCTTTCTTGGATATAGGCTGTCTGGGGAATTATGCATAAGTGAGATTCATCTTTGACCCTCAAGGAGATAATTTAGTATGATAATTCGAGTACTCGACTCTAGTTCGAAACAATGTAAGATAAGCACCTGCAAATACATAAATAGTACTCTGAGCGAACTGGACGGGTGGGATTTTGACAGAAGGAGAAAAAACTTCCCTTATCGAGGCATGAATAAAGGACACTGACATCACAAGGTGTGGCGTATTTTCATTTGGCTGTAGAATGGGAAACATGTTGAGAAGAAAGGGAGAACAGAGCTGTAGTTTTGGAGAGCCTTGAAAGCCAGACTGAAGTACTTTTCTTTATTTACTTCATGAGCTGTTGAGGGGACTTTGAAGAGTCCAGGATAGAGGAGGAGCCTATGGGAAGCTGTACTGTACTCAGGCTGCAGGAAGCAGGGTGAAGATTGGGTTGGAGCATGGACCAAATGGAAAGACTTGATAGGACACTGTTTTAGTTGTGCAGCTTTAGAGGAAATGCATTGAGGATCTGGAGGAGATCGATGGCCATCAGAAGTGAGAGGATGGTACAGATCAAAGACATACAAAAGAGAGGGAAAAGAAAGGGCTTGCCCTCTCCTGACTGTTGGGAACTGATGAGAGGAAATCAAGAGTGACTCTATTGTCCATAGTCAGCATATCCTGGGGAACAAAGGTTCCAACAGTAGATATGGGGAAATAAGAAGGAAGAGGTTGTTGGCCTAAGCTTTGTCTTTAGTGAGTTTGGGATGCCCACTATAAGGGAGAGGAACTATTCAAATATCCATCTGGCCGCGGGAATCTCTGGGATTAGAAACTGAAAGATAAAGCACAGCTAGAGAGAAAACTGAAAATTGTCTGGAATTAGGTGGTAGGTGAAACAATAGAGCAAATGATTGCTGAAGAAGGAAGAAAGAAAAGAAACTGAAGCTCGAACTTTGGGAAATGCATGGCATTGAGGAGAGCCTTCACTGGGAAGTGTGCAAGCAGATAAGTGAGGCGTAACATTTTACTGTTTGTCGCAGAGACAAGGGGGCACAGAGGTAGGACTACCCACCAGAGGTGGGAAAGCTCTCACTCTATGCTCCTTGCTGGGTTCTGAGGTGCTTTAAGGAAAACAATGAGCTGTGACAAAGATGGGGTGGTTTGTCCTCTAGTAAGAGGGGAAGCTGGGCCAGTCTTGTGCGTCGATGGAGGAAACTGGTGCAGGTACAAGGTGATTTAAGGGACTGGTCTACCCAGGGCCTTGCTGACCCCCAAACACTTTCCCTACCCATGCTGTGTCCTTCCTTCTAGGCTGAAAATGCTACCTTTGCTGCTAGAGCTATTCCTTCAGAAAGTCAGTGTTGGGTGTGGAGAAAAGGGAACCCTCTTGCACATTGGTGGGAATGTAAATTGATACAGCCACTATGGAGAACAGTATGGAGGTTCCTTAAAAAACTAAAAATAGAATTACCATATTACCCAGCAATCCTACTACTGGGCATATACCCAGAGAAAACCATAATTCAAAAAGACACATGCACCCCAATGTTCATTGCAGCACTATTTACAATAACCAGGTCATGGAAACAACCTAAATACCCATCGACAGACGAATGGATAAAGAAGGTGTGGTACATATACCCGATGGAATATTACTCAGCCATAAAAAGGATCGAAGTTGGATCATTTGTAGAGACATGGATGGGCTTAGAGACTGTCATACAGAGTGAAGTAAGTCAGAAAGAGAAAAACAAATATCTATATTAATGCATGTATGTGGAATCTAGAAAAATGGTACAGATGAACCGGTTTGCAAGGCAGAAATAGAGACACAGATGTAGAGAACAAACGTATGGACACCAAGGGGGAAAAGTGGGGGAGGAGGGTGGTGGGATGAATTGGGAGATTGGGATTGACATATATACACTAATATGTATAAAATAGATAACTAATAAGAACCTGCTGTATAAAAAATAAATAAATTAAATTTAAAAAAAAGAAAAGAAAGTCAGTGTTAAGATGTGCACATTCATTTATTCATCCATTCATTTACCCAGCTGATATTTAGTGGGTAGCTACTGCATTCCAGGTATCAGGATAAAAGCTGGTGTACAAAATGACATGATTCCTATCCTCATATCTTATTAGGAAAGGTAAGCAATAAGAAATATATACATAAAATAGACAAATAAATATATGATTACATATAAATGCTATAAAGAAGAGAACAGGCGTGCCTTAAGTGCATCACAGTGTTCGTTGTGGTGGTGGTGAGTCAGTGAAGGCTGCTCTGGGAAGTAATATTAGAACTGAGACCAAAACTGAATAAGAGTTGGCCAGGTAATATGTGGAGGGGAAAGCCTTCAAGGCAGAGAAAGCAGTTTGTGTGTAAATCCCAAGGCTGGAGAAGCAGAGCCTCGGAGGAAGGAAGGCCACAGGGACTGAATAACAGTGGGCTTGCATGCAGATGAGTAGCCTGTGATGAGGTTGCACAGGTGAACAAGAGCCGGATCCTGAGGAGCTTATGGGACATTTTAAGAACGTGAGATTTTATTCTACTTGCAATGGAAACTGATGCAATTTACTTTGCATTTTTAAAACTTTGGAAGAGTAACTGGAGGTTTGCAGGAATGGATAAGAGAAAGATGAATTAGCTGTTCTATTGCAGTGATCCAGGTGTGAAAAAATAGTGATATGGGTTACTTTTGTTCCTTTTGTTAATTTTATTTTATTTTTAGTAGACATTTTTTTAGACTTGAGGCTTGAACATAAGAACCCCAATTAATTTTTTTCTGTTTTATCTAAGATTTTAGCATCATGAAAAATGATCTTGTGTTCACTTGCTTTAACACATTCTTAGTCCAGAACCCAGATGTCAAAATCTATCTACTTAATGATTATCGAAAAAACTGGTAAATATGAATCTTCTCTTGTACTCTGACTTTAAGAGAAGCTCCAAGCCCTGAGAACAAAACAATAGTTGACAAAACCTTCACCTTCTAAAGTGAGGTTCCAGAGTTCCAGCTCTGTCTGTGGAACTTTCTGCAATGATGAAAATTTTCTATATCTGTGCTATTCAATGTGGTAACCACTAGCCACGTGTGGGTATTGAGTGTTTGAAAGTGACTGGGAAGATTGAGGAACTGAATTTTATTTTGTTTTACTGTTATTAATTAAAATTTAAACTTACATAGCCACATGTGGTGAGTGGCTACTGTGTTGGACAGTGCAGACTAAGATAATCTATGTTGATCTTGTAAACAAAGTGGCTAGAACCTAGTGTAAGCTCTGACTCTCTAGCCCTTCACGTACCTCTGGGTATAAGGGAAGAGGAGAATTCACTGGGAGGTGGAAGGGGACTGTTCTAGGATCATATTGTAGATAATTTTCAATGTGCAATGAACGCTTCATCTCTGCTCACAGGAGGGCAGAGCTTAGTGCTTGCCCTCATATTCCTCTCCAAAGGAGTCGGGTTTTAAAGCACCACTAGAAGTTTACAGAGACTGTTGTCTGACACACTGAAGAAGAGTCTACTGGTGAGAGACTGGCCGAAGTGCCTTGTGCTGAAGAAGTTTCCATTTCCTGGCTTGCTGAGCAAAGATGCCAGGCCCCCAGTATTGCAGGTGTGGACTTGTTAGGGGAGCGTATCATGTACCATTTTAACAGAGACCCACCCAAGAGGTGTGAGGTGACCTCAAGTGGGAGTGAACACTGGGCATCAGGGGCTTTCAGATAAGTCATAAGTAGCCACCAGGAACAGGCATCTCCCATGCCAGTCAAGCAACCACAGATCCTTAGTGCAAATCTCTGTGGAACCCACAGGAGGACTCAAAAAAGAGTCAGTTTTAGACATCTGCGATACTCAGAGGGTATCAAACCCTCTGAGCCTACAAAGCCTCTGGAAAACCAGAGGCTTTGTAGTGAGTGGAGGAAGAGGAATCAAGGTGGAGAAATAATGCAAAGCCAACAATATTTTCCCCATCACAGATTTCCCAGATTTTGAAGCTGAAGGAAGGAAGAAGGTTTGAAAAGGATTTGAGATTGCATTGGATTGGACTGGAATGTTTCATATGTGAAAGTAATCAGAAAAGCTGTGTCATCTGCCTGGGGTTTCATCCAGGATCTGAGCAAAATAATTTGACAGCATGAGTTTAAATGGGTATGGGTTAGGAAGACTAAATTTCCTCTCTTGCACCTGCTGAGTCCAGGTCACTCAGTAAACAGATTATAATAATAAGGATAATTGTACATTATTAATGATACATTGATAATGATGGTGATGAATAGCTAACATTTATCAAGTATTTACAACCTGCTAGGCACTCTTCTAAGCACTTTATCTGTTTTAACCCCTCAGCTGGAGATGCATATGGAATTGATTCCTCTCTATCTGAGGAAGCTCTGATAACTGGACTGGAAAACGTTCTGAGTCTCACTGGAAGATAAAATCTCATCTACTGAAAAATCATGATCATCTAGTAGTTATTAAACACACTTAACAGGCATTTCATGTGCATTATTTCATTTACTACTCTAACTGTACTATGAAATAATCACTCATTTTATCCATTTTATCCATTGAGGTTCATAGGAGTGAGGACAGTTTACCTACTGGCAGGTCTAGGCTGGGAGTCTAGTGCTGCCAGGCCTCAGTGTGTTGCTTTTCACCACGACCCTACATCTGAGGCCAGGACTAAGGCTCACCTATCTTCTCTTCTTGAAAACGAGTACATTAATTATGAGGAACAAGAAATTGTCTCGTTCAAGCAAAATTAAAAGTTGGTCAATTTGAACATTGCAAAACACTTTGGATACTAATTAGTAATAAAATTAGTTCCTTCTCTTGCCCCAAAGTCTTAACTTTAGTATGGAGAAACAAGAATACAGAAAATGGCTCACAGGGACCATCAACATGTATTCCGGCAAATACAGGAAAAACAAAAGCCAGGGCCAGCTCTTCATTTCTGACCCCCTAGAGTCCTCCTGATCCTCTCAAATCTTCTTCCTCTCCACTTTATTTCATTGTTGTTCTTAAAATGAATTCCAAAACCCAAGAGAGGGATAAGGCTCTTACCAAGAAGAAAAAGAAAAAGCTATGCTGTTACGGTTCAGTGTATTCTGAACTCTTGAAATTTGGGGCCTATTTATACTTCAAGACAAACAGAGATCATTTTAACAATAGCAGATGTTGCAGGGGAAGGATAGAGTTTATTACAGGCAGACCTATGTGGGGTCAGAAGCAATAGGTTCTTCCTGGGGAGGAAGTCGGATGGGCAGCTGCAACTTGGCTAGAAAGAGCTCGTTATCGTATTACAGTCCAGGCTGAGAGCACGGTGTGGTGCCCAGCTCTGTGGGTTGGATACACGTGCAGCTTCACTACCCCTTGCATGATTTTCTCGTTGGTCCCAGGTGTTACTTCCAAAACTGCGGAGGTGGCTCAGATGCAAGGAAAACATCTAACCATTTTGAAGGGGCGAGGAGACGACCCGTATTTGCAAATATGATTGGAAGCATTTATCTTTCCTTCCCCCCCTACATCTTCTAAATATTAGCATTTAATAAAATACACATTTCTTTCATTTATTTTGAACTCCCTCCAAAGCCAGCAAATACCAGAACCTCAAATATTATGATAGGATAGGTTCTTTATTGGTTTGTTTTCTTTTCATTCTTTCTGTTTTTACTGTGTGATTCTTTTTCATTATAAATCCTTATGTTTCCAGCTCAAGGAGCCTGACTAATCAGAAGGGTTTCCAGCAGAGGTAGACAAATATTCTCAATGTGGTCCTGAGACCCTACAGATGCAGATAGCTCTGCTATTCACAGGAAATGAAGAAGTCAGGTCCATCAGAGACAGAGGATTTCCTCTTCAGATAAAGTATGTTAGCTGTTGCATATTAGTGATATAAAGCTCAGGAGGAGAGAAACAAGATGGTCTGATGGTGGGGAAAAAGGCCTCCTCTTATCCTGGATGCTGTTAAAAGCAGAGCCTGAGACAAAATTTGCATATAGTTTATTTATTTGGGAGACGATCTCAGGGAGCAGGAGTGGGGGACAGAAGTAGTGAAACAAAGGAGGGAGAGCAACTCAAGATGCCTACAGGAGATGCTTGATCCTGTGAGGACCCTTTTGAAGTGTATCGCAATTCTGCCCATGGGCAAAAAGAGAAGACACTGGTTCATGTCTCCAATTGGTCAAAGCTCCAAACCCAACACTTCCTGGTTGCACAGGTATGAATGCTAAGTGGTTCATCTCATATGGCAGCATGAGAGAGGCCCAAGGGCAGAAGGCAAGACACTGTCAGCTTTCTTTTGCATGGAAATGGGAGTCAGTGGCTGGAATAAGAGATGGGATGGAGAGGACTTGACATGGTACACACAGGTATCCAACACAGCATCCTGAGAAATTTGTTATTATAGGCTGGTAGTTCATAGAGATATGAGTTGAGGCCCCATCTGGATGACTTACCAGCTCTGTATCCCGGGCAAGTTATTTGCTCCTAGGCCCACCTTTCTCCCTTTTAATTTAATAACACTTACCTCATCTGGTTGTCGTGACAAGGAAGTGAATCACATAAGCTTAGTGCCTAGTGCCTTGTACAAATTCAGTAAATACTATCATTATAATCAATAGTATGAATAATCGACATAGGTTTGATGAGTTTGGCCTACAGCTCAGACCAATGGTGGTAAAACACTCTATAGAGAAGAAGTGAAAAGGGAATTTAAGACAGATGTAGGACTCGTGCCTTTCTTTAGACAGGTGAGATTCATGTACACATAAAGTACAATATAGACTTCTGTTCTTGAAGATGAATCTCAGGCATGAAGATTCCAAAGTGATGTCACAATCATTAAAGAAACAGATACAGGATAAATTTCATTATTAATGATGTTTAATTTAATTTAAATTTATGGGAAAATTTTAAACAGGCCTGATTCCAAGGGAGCCTCGCACAGAGCAGGAACATTTGCTTCCTGTGTTCTCCAAATTCATATCTGTAAAGTCAGCGTGTTAAATCAGATGATTTCTGAAGTTCATTTCAATTCTTAAATTTTGCATCTCCAAATAACTTATTTTATTATTCCTGAATATTAATTAGCTAGACTATCTGATTTCCCACTTATACTGAAAGACAGAAAGATTGACTCACCTGTGTATGTCAAAAAAAGAGCTTGTCATAAAAGTATTTATTCACAGTAATTATACTGGCCATTCCAAACTCAAGGTGGATTGAGTTTTGAAAGTTGGTTATTTACAATGAGGGATGTGTTTTCACACAATGACTATGTTAAAAATAATAGGCAAACTTCCAGGTCAGTAAAGCAAAAGTCTATTTTAATTATGATGTTCCATAAACACAGTATTTTTCTACTATTTGTCTGGTTTCTGAATACTACGTGTTACTATGATTTGAACTCTTCCATGGAAAGAGTTCCACCTTTTGATTACAGAAGCCACTGTGGTTTCTGCTCCAGTGATCTTAGGAAATTTCTCTCTTCCCAGGCAGTTGGAGCTATGTACTTTTTCCAAGTCTCCTAACTCCTCCAAAGCGGGACACTTTTGAGAGCAGAGGGGGAGCTATTAATATTTTTTCTGGGACAACGAGCATAAATCATCATTGTCCTGAGAACGCTGGGGGGATGGTTGTCCTAGTCATACTCTTTTACAAGTACTTCCATGGCCTGTCTGTGGACGCAGCAATATGAAGCTCTCACTTATTTTCATTTTCGTTGCAGTTCATTCAACAATGTTTACTAAGTTTCTACCATGTACTACATACTGGAGATATAGTGTGGTAAAGATGAACATGGTACCCAACTTTGCTAAGCTTAGAGTCTAGTGCAAAAAAGAGACATTAAATAACTAATTGTAATAAAGCATAAGTGATGACTGAGGAAGTCCAGGCACCAGGGGAGCACATAGTAGGGGACCTTAGGTTGATGCTCTAAGGCAGGGGCTAGTAAACTTTTCTGTAAAGGGCCAGATAGGAGATACTCTAGGTTGTTACTGTTTTAGCCTTTAATGATCATAGATGGTTTCTGTTTTTCCTTCTCCTCCTCATCTGTCTCTTCCTCCTTTTCTTTTTCTTCTTTCAAAATTCTTTAAAAAATTTTAAACCCGTTCTTAGCTTGAGGGCTGTACCAAAACAGCCATAGGCAAATTTGTCAACCCTTGTTCTAGGAGAAAGCTTTTTGGAGCAAGTGTTATGTAATCAGAGATTTAGAAGGTGAGTGAGTTTGCCAGGTAAAGAGTTGTAGAAAAAGGATATGAGATGGAAAGATAATATGTGCAAAAGCACAGGGACCGGAGAATGAAAAGAAATCCATCCTGGCTGGGAATGGCCCAAGATGACGTCGAGATGTGTGAGATCTGTTCCCAGAATGTTTTATAACCCTGCTAAGGATTTTGGACTTGATCCTAAGGGTTAAGAAGCATTCATAAAGGACTTAAAAGGAAGGAGGATCATGATCAGATTTGCATGTTTCAAAGATTATTCTGACTGCCCTGTAGAGAACAGATTGGATGGGACAAGAGAGGAAGCAGGGCATCCAGTGCAGTGGCAAAGGTCCAAAGGATAGACAATGAGGCGGCACAGATCAGGATGATGACAGGAGAAATACAGGGACTCAGGTGAGATTTGTGAGGTGTAAATGGCTGGACTTGTTGATTGATTGGACGAGGAAGAGAAAGGAGTCAAGAATGACTTCTGAGTTCTTTCTTAAATAACTGGGGGGCTGGTGATACCATTTACGGAGGGAGAACCCTGGAGAAGGAGCAAGTTTGGAAAAGAAGAAGAATTCCGTTTTAGACATACTGAATTTGAGGTATATGCTAGACTTCCGAGAGGGGATGCCCAATAGGGGGTTAGATGTACAGCTCTGTAGTTCACATGAAAGGTCAAAGATGTAAGATTCACCATGTAGATGGGAACCAAGGCCAAGAAACTGAATGAAATTATGTGTATAGGGTGAGAAGAGCCTCCCAATGTTGAAGGAATGGCTGGGCAAGTAGATGGAAAACAGTTTCTGGTGTTTAATGAGTCACCTTCCACCTAGTCTACCTGCTCCTCCTCTTCTTCGGTCTTCTCCTTCTTTTACTAGTTATGCTACACATTTTCTACCAATATAGACCAAACCCAGGGTGAGGTGAGAATTAGAGATGATGTATGAAGCTGTCCTTGATAGGGATGGGAAAGAACATTCAACTGGAAGTAGAAAGGAAGGTCCTTCTTGGGGCTGCGGTACCTCTGATACAGGTTAAAAGTGTTTTTTCAGTTGCTTCTGTGCACATAGGGATGTGAATAGGTTGGGCATACATAAATTGTGAATGACCTGCCTTCAGTATATGAGAGAACATGATCCAAAAAACAAGACTTGGCATGGGGAGAGCAGCAGACACAACAGACACAAATATCAGTGAGTTGTTCCAGCTGTTGAAGAAATATCAAGAGAGGAATTTGTAGGGGAGGAAAAAATTCTACCCTTCTTAGGTTCATTGGCTGGAGTCCTACAACTTAGACTAACAAAAGACAGATTAACAAGTGAAAAGCAAACAGAAGTTCATTAATGTGTACGTTGTGCATGGACATGGAAGTATTCAGTGATGAGTAACTCAAAAGGGTGGTTCGAACTTGAGCTTAGACCTTGAGCATCTTAGCAAAGAACAATAATTGCAAAGAAAAGTGACAAGGCAAAAGAAAGGGACTTTGAGCTTCCAGAGGTGGCAAATTGTGGGAAGGTAAATGTACGGAGACACTAATGGTAGATAATTGTGGGAAGGTAAATGTACGGAGACACTAATGGTAGTTATATGGTTTCCCTGGTACTATCTCTGGGCTAATAAGGGTCCAGCGTCTCAGAGGACTAACTTCAGTCCTTCCTGGTAGAGAGGGGAGGGGATACACCTTTACAAATTTATATTCTGCTTTTAGGGGGAGTGCAGAGGGCTTTTCTTGTATCTGCTTACTTCTAAATTATCTTCAGCTCAAAATAATCAGCATGCCAAACTGGTGTTTTTTTGGGGGAGGCATATTCTGCTACCCTTCAAAAGTCACCTAGCAACCGCTGTCAGACTTAGATTTCCCCATTTTCCTCATTTCACTTCTGTGATTGTAGTTAGGGGAAATTACAATGAATTCCTATATGTTTGACCCTGGGCATTTAACATTTTTAAGTGCCATGTATATCACCTAATAGATTTAATTTTTATCCAAATTAGTATTAAGTTTATTAAGTTGAATTTTTATTCTTGGAAATTGACAAACTATGTATGGTGCTTCTCTGTATGTAGGGCATAAAGGATAATTTCAGCTAAACAGCAACAGTGATTAATCAGTGTTCTCTGCCCATTACAGAACACATGTAATATCCTGTTATTACTGCTGATTGAATTCAGGGCCAACTCAAGCAAAGCTGTGAGGCGGGCACTGGTTTTCTTTGGTGTTTGCCTTCTCACTTCCCTTTTCTACTTCAAGCATCTATCCTGGCCTCATTTCCAGTTGTTACTTGGGTATTTGCCCTTTAATAGAAAATTGCTGCCAGTAAAAAGCCTTTAAGGTCCAACTAAATGAATCTTTCATAGTGGACTTTTAGGTGGAAATGGGGCCCTATGGGAGAGATGTTTTCTGGAGAAGGGCAGCCATCAATTTGTACGATGGGCATTGCAGGTCTATCACAGTGGGTTGTGAGGAACAGCTCTGAGACAGGGTCTCTACTTGTGTCTTCCAACTATTCTTGAGGCCCTTTGACCCTGTATCCCCCTGTGGCTCCTGCCATATCCTCTTCATCTCTTCATAGTCAAACTTCTTTAAGGAAAAGTGCCCTGACTGACTCTTCCTTATGTCTCATTCAGTCTCTCCCGCTGCACTGTGGCTGACCAGCATCAGCAATTGCAAATGACTGGACGTTTTCTCCTTATCTATGTGGTCTCTGCAGAATTTGACTCTGAGTCTGCTCCCTGATTCTTTAAATTGCATCCTGCTTTGGTTTCCAAGACAACGTGCTCCCCTGGTTCTCCAGCCTCTCAGTAGTAGGGTAACTGAAAGTGGGGGCTGGGGTGGAAATGTAATGTCCAGCAGCATCCCCACTCTTGGGTACACAGGACTGAATTTCCTTATTCTTGTAATGAATATTCAAACCCCCTTCTGACCTGATTGCTGGTCTGAGTCCTTTCAAAATAGAAATTTTGGAATCTCCACTGCCCCAGCTGTTGCCTCCTCCTAATATTCTCCATCTGAGTCCTTTTCCCCCCATCCCTCCAATGTTAGTGATCTTTAAAGTTTTGTCATTAACAATCTTCTCCTTTTCCTCTTTTTCCCCTCTGATCTTATCTATGACCTGGCCTTCGACTCTTAGGTCACAAATCTCTACTTCTCTTCCAGACTCACCCTTCCTTCCAGATCTGAATATTCAACTGTCTGTGTGATATCTCCATTCTACCTATGTTAAAATGCCTTATCTTCAGCCCTCCTACTCTTAAATATTCCAAATTAATAGTCACCCTTGGCTGCTTTGCCCTCTCAACCTCTTCCTTCATGCAGTCACAAAGCCTTGCCAAATCCATTAAGGCTGTTAAATTCATCCTCTCTTCCATTTCTCCCTACTGCCTTAGAATAAGCCTTTATCTGAGCTGTAGCAGTGAATATTGTTCTCCCTTTCCCTACTCTAAACCTCTATAATTCTACAATTTACACAAGGAAGAAGTGCTTTTTATAAAATGCAAATCTGATCATGTAAGCCTCAGCATAAAACTGTTAACTGGCTTCCCTTTATTTTGCAGAATAAAATCTCAGTTCATTAGCATAACATCTGATGGACTTTGTGATGGAACCTCCATCACAAGACCCCACCCTCCTCTTCAGGCACCACTTCCCTCCACAGTACAATTAAACATTTCATGTTGCTTGAGGCCTCTGTACCTTTGGACAGTATGTTCTTCTGGATCATTCTCTCAATTTCATGAGTGTCTATCTATCTAGAATATAGACTCCACGCTAGAAGGAATTGTGGAGTAAAATCCCTTTCTACAGGTATTGCTCGATTGACGTGAATGTCAGGGGAACAATAAAGAAGGGTAGAGGATGTATCATTTCTCATCTGGTTACCACCACCTCTCATCTGTATTAGCAGGACTGGCAGGACTCTGAGGTAGAAATAACTTTCTGGAAATGTGCTAGGAACCCTCCAAATTAGGATCATTAGAGCAGAGATGTGAAGAGCCTGCATCTCTCAGAAACAGCAGAGCATCTTCTAAACCCTTGTATTTATGTTTATTATCAGATAAGCTTTCCAGGAATTAAAACTAAAGGTGGTGTGGTACATATATGCAATGGAATATTACTCAGCCATAAAAAGGAATGAAATTGGGTCATTTGTAGAGACGTGGATGGACCTAGAGAGTGTCATACAGAGTGAAGTAAATCAGAAAGAGAAAAACAAATATCATATATTAATGCATGTATGTGGAATCTGAAAAAATTGGTATAGACAATCTTATTTACAAAGCAGAAATAGAGACACAGATGTAGAGAACAGACGTATGGATACCAAGGGGGAAAGGGGGAGGTGGGATGAATTGGGAGGTTGGGATTGACATATATACACTACTGATGCTATGTATAAATAGGTAACTAATGAGAACCTACTGTATAGCACAGGGAATTCTGCTCAATGCTTATGGTGACCTAAATGGGAAGGCAATCCAAAAAAGAGGGGACATATGTATACGTATAGCTAATTCACTTCGCTGTACTGTAGAAACTAATACAGCATTGTAAAGCAACTATACTCCAATAAAAATTAAAAAACAAAAAACAAAAAAAACCAAAAGTGGAGCTTTTGGTATAATACAGGGAGATGCTGAAGTTATCATCTGACTGATATCTGAAGAGGAAAAGGTTATGAGCCTTTTAAGCTTTCATCAATCAGCCAGGTTGCCCCACTTTAGGTCATAGTTCACCACCAGCCTCCTCAGGAGAGAGGAGACATAAGACTTTGGTTTCCTTCTGAATTTATAAAATATGTGTGTGGTTTTGGTATTTATTGTCTATTGTATATTACACTAGTTTGAAAGATAAAAAAATAATATTAAAGTTTTCTCTCTTCTTTATTCTAGCTTGGATTTGTATTGAATAATCTGGGGTTTTCTTGTTTGTTGTTGTAATTCCTCATTTTAATTCTTGAGATGGCTAGGGAACAATTCTCCATTAACTGGAGCTTTCAAATAAAAAGAATCTTAATTGTCAGAATAAAAGAAAATTTATTGTATTAGATGTAGTGAAAAAATATAAATAAAATACTCTTGACTATGTCCTCATTGTCCCTTTCAATTCAGTCAAATTATCTGGAATGCCTGTCTGTAAAGCTATACAGTGAAAATAGACCAGAATTTTTATTCAGAAGCGATACAGGGATACTTCATTAAATATTCTGAAGATCCAATGTCCTTATTGCTAAGATTGCAAGAGGAGAAATATACATTTTTATTATGAGAAACTTTCAACAGCATATTCTTAAGTCCTCCCTCTGTGTTTATGTAGCACTTTAAACAAATGTTTATGTAACGCTATGTATACATACTTTTATTGCAGACATGTTACATACCATTACTGTACTTTGTCCATTTGTCTTTCTGCTCTTGAATTTTAGTGCTTTGAGGGCAGGAGGCCATTTCTCTTTGTGTCCTCATCACCTAGCACAAATTCCAGGAGAATTATAGTAAATAATATTTAATGGATGGCAACTCCAAGCAAAAAATGGATTTCTGATAATTCTGAGTCCCAGAGAAAGTTTGGTACATTCCATATTATTCATTGAGGTCTTAGAAGATAAAATATATGGCAATTACTTCTGCTAACTACATTGTCTGAGATAAGGTAAATCTGATACAAGTTTTGAATTTCATCCATAAAAGTTTGTGGAAATTTGTTTTCTCTCATTAAATAGGTATGTATGTAATATCCTCAACTTGGCCTCTTTGCCTGTGAAGTCTAAAATACTTACTATCAGATCTCTTACAGGAAGTGTTTGCTGACCACTGTTCTGTAAAATACTTTATATAAGTTTAAGAAACAATTGATTTGTAAAAATTTCTCTAATGTAACATTTTAACACTGGCCTGGACATTAAAACTGTGAGTTCTGCTTCTCACCTATAGCTATGTCTCACCTTCTTTTGTACTTTACTTGACTGGGCATAGGGCTGAATGCAGAATGGATGCTTCGTAGTAATGGTTAATTGATGTTTTTCTCAAACTGCTCAGTTTTAGGAAAAGATTTTGCCTGATCCCATTAGAATTTTAATGAATGGCATCCTAAAAATGCAATGGATACCCAAATATTTATTTATTTATTCGCCGTGCCCTAAGGTTTGCGGGATCTTAGTTCCTGGACCAGGAATTGAACCCGGGCTCTTGGCAGTGAAAGTGCAGAGTCCTAACCACTGGACCTCCAGGGAATCCCTGAAACCCAGATATTTATAATGAGGATTATTTTAAATGACTGGCCTGGACTATGAGGCGTATGCTCAGAAATAAATGCCAGAATCTTCAGGCAGACTTAACTCTCTGCCACATGTTACAAGTTGGCAAAATCTGTGAAGGACTGGGGGTGATAACTTACACAGGTTAAGAGATGGCTCTGAATTAATATGTCAGGCTAAATAGATTGATTGTTACTTAATTCTAATTTAATATTTTCAAATGCAGCATTACCAGTGACACCAACCATAAAAATATTTTAAAAAATCTCAAAATTAGGTAACTACATAGCAAAGGAATTGCATCGAGTGAAAAAAACCCAGAGTTAATGTCTTGGTTAGTTAAGTTGAGCATTTTAGTGAAATTTCTTTTTCCCTTTTGGTTACTGGGAAGTCCTTCCTAAATTCACTTGTTAAAAGAGTAGAGTATATTTTAGGCTGCCTGGATAAGGCGGGTTGTATTGTAAATCCTGCCTAAATGTACTTGGAATAAGCCAGTCAAGAATTTAACCTCTCTTTGACAAACTAATTGGCTGGGGTTTAAAACCATCAGTTTTGTAATAAAACTGTGTGCAATCAATTAGGGTAAACTGATTATGTTCCCTTGGCTTCATGTCTGAGGAATCTTGTTAGCAGTTGAACTCTCTGAATGACTTGCCTAACTCTTAGAAAATGACTCAGCCTTTTGTATAAGCATGAGGTTTTCAATTCCCTGCAAATTTCACAGGGCTTTCAGGTAATGGCTGCATGTTACCGAAAGGAGTAATGTTAAGTGCATGTGTAAAGAACGGTTCGGGATATTATCCTTTCCTTAGTGAATCACAAATGAGCTTTTCACGTCTGATTCCCTCTCTGGATGAGCCAGCCGAGGGGCTGGGGTGCAGCGAGTTAGGAGTCTGAGATTGGGACAAATTCAGTCCTTCGTGGTCTATTGTCTGCCACTGTGAAGCTCCAGATATGATCCAGAGTCAGCAATCCAGAGGACTTAGAGAATAAGAACCCTGATATGATCCTTATTAATGAGATGAGAACTGGGAATCTGGACAAGAGAGCATTCAGAGAAAGAAGAGGGGAAAGCTGTGGGGACTGGTGACATTCCTCAACCAAAGAGGAGAACTGACTTTTAGCTATTGTTAACACTCATATGTTCCCTCCATTTATCAAAAGAGGTTTGATATTTTAAAGTACCGTTCATGGTTTTCTGTTTGCATTATAGATCTGCTTCTTCCAGAATTGGAGGTTTTTGTTCAGTTATCACAATTTGTATTATATTTTAGGTTTTAATTTGCACTAATGTCTCAGGAACACTTGGGAATTTCATTATTTGCTATGAAGTTAGAATTAAAGCACATTTGACATTTTCTATTTATGCTTCCTAAGAGTGAGTACCAGGCATTGTTCAAACTAAGGCCAAGTTCTAAAACATCCCCAGCTAATATACCCTATGCATATCTTTAGACTGAATAATATTGTGATTGAATAATCACAATAATTGAATTATTATATGTGTATATGTGGGTGTGTGTGTGTATATATATATATATATATATATATATATATATATATATATATATATGCCTCATGAGTACAGAAGCCGAATCTGTTCTCTTCACAATTATTCCTAGGATAATAACTCTCACCGAATATTTGTTCGCTGAACTAATGAGTGTGGTTCTGGTCCTTGCAGCTGCCCCAAAAGCATGCAGCACATTTTTATAGTTGTCATAAATACAAAAAGAAGTAAATAAGTAGTTCAGAGCCATTACAGCTCCCCTGACCGATTTTATAATACAATTTTAGAGGATATTACAGTATTGAATAAAACATTTTATTATGGTTTCAAATATTTGATATTAAAGGACTTTCTACAAAACACTTTATTGGAAAATAATGCTATTTCCCAATTGGAGTGCTAAAATGTATTATCTTATAACAGTTGATAAAGATTTTTTTTTTTTTGGCTGTGCCACGTGGTGCACAGGGTCTTTGTTCCCCCGACCAGGGCCAGGGATTGAACTTGGGCCCCGTGAGTGAAAGTGCCCAGTCCTAACCACTGGACCACCAGGGAAGTCAATCTTCTGTAACAACCTAATTGGGAAAAGAATTTGAAAAAGAATAAGTACATGTATATGTATAACTGAATCACTTTGTTGTACACCTGAAACTAACACAACATTGTTAATCAACTGTACTCCAATATAAAATAAAAAAATTTTTTTTTAAAGTTAAAAAAATATTTTTAAATAAAGTCATTCTAGAGTTCTTATTAAAACTGTCAACCTGTAATAACAAGTGCTGGTGAGGAT
Organism: Balaenoptera musculus; assembly: GCF_009873245.2. NCBI lineage: Eukaryota > Metazoa > Chordata > Mammalia > Artiodactyla > Balaenopteridae > Balaenoptera > Balaenoptera musculus. Next base: position 25,767,255 of record NC_045795.1, read on the forward strand.
GTGGAACAACTGGAACTCTCATACATTGCTGGTGGGAGTGCAAAATTGTACAGATACTCTGAAAAACAGTTTGGCAGTTTCTTACAAAGTTATACATATACTTAACATATGCCCCAGCAATCCTCTTTCTGGTTATTTACCCTAGAGAAATGAAAACTTATGTTCCCACTAAAACATGCAGGCATATTGTTACCACTGAATGCAAGTGCAAGTTTGTGTGCCCAACACACAGTGAGGCCAAACAAACTGAGACGTTGGAGGTTGGAGCAGAGAAAGATTTATTGCAGGGCCATGAAGGGAGAAAGGGTGGCTCATACCCAAAAAGCCCTGAACTCCTGGAAGGGTTTCAGCAAAGCACTTTTAAAGGCAAGGTTAGGGAGAGGTGTGGTTAGTTGTTGCAAACTTCTTGGTGTCCGATCCTTTGTTCTAGCAGCTGTTCATGTAGGTCAGGTCACGATGATCCTATAAACCTCCAATAAAACAAATGTTATTCTCTGTTCTGCAACTTTTTATCTCTATATGAAAGGACTCATAAAGGTCAGAGACCTGAGTATAGGCTATCCGTTATATTTCAGGCTATAGGCAACATTCTTTTACAAAATGTGCAGAGCCAATATTTCTAAGCACAGGCAATAGACCAGGTCTAACATGGAATCAGATTTGTTCTTTCCTATTACAGAATGTTCAGAGCAGCTTTATTGGTGACAGTCAGAAGCTGTAAACAACCCAATGTCCTTCACGAGGGGTCTGGATAAACGAGCTGTCATATATCCATGCAGTAGAATACTACTCAGAGATAGAAAGGCACAAGCTATTGATACATTTTGATACTGATACAGGCAAGATGGATGATTCCCAAAGACATGTGGGAGTGAGAGAAGTCAGTATGAAAAGGCTACATACTGTATGATTTCAACTATGTGATGTTCCGGAAACAGGAAAACTGTAAAGACAGTGAAAAGGTCAGTGATTGCCAGAGGTCTGGGTGTGGTGAGAATAGTATTATAATGGGGTAGCACAGGGGGTTTTAGGTGCATCAGCAAGTTGTTCTGTATCCTAATTGTGGTAGTTACACAAATCCATACATTGTTGAAATCCATAGACCCTTACAGCAAAAGAAAATAAATTACCATATGGTAATTTAAAAAAATAACATAAAAAATCTCCCAGTTAATAAGATTTAAGTAATTGTATAACCAACTGGCTGCTTACTTACAGTCAAGTGGTATCTTCCCAGGCACATCACAACTGGAGACTGTGGGTTTTAAAAGCCATGATCTAGTTATCTGAGAGGTGGAAAGTTAGAAAAGTAAGCTATAGTATACTTTTTACAAAAGAAATAAAGTAGTATTATCAAAAAGGAAACTCTTCTATACTTTTATTCAGAAAGCAGAATTGCGAGATCTTGTTTGAAGCCATCACTTTATTGTCCAGTTATGTAGATTTTCCCCTCTGGTGCTTATTCTGGCATTAATTAATATAACAGAATCTGAAAGAAAGATTAGAAATGTGTTATGTTAGAAATAGCCTTGCTTTAAGGGACATGCATATTGATATGCCAGGAAAACTTGGACAATTTTCTCACTGCTGAGATTCTTTTTTCACCCAGTCTTGAGTCCAATGGAAACCACATATTTATTAAATGATTGATGTTTGTGCTCCTCAGGAACCATGGGAATTACCATCTTAGATCAGATCATTAGTCTGCCTAGTCTAACATCTTGCTTCTGGCTTAGGTAATTATCTGATGCTTTTGAGGGGCATTTAAATCTTTCTTATGAAGCATCTGACCATTGTTTCACATAGTGTTGATTCTCATTGTTGAGATGTGGATGAGAAACTTGGGCTGAAGTTTCTTTTAGTGCAATTAAGTTCATTTGTATTTTCAAAATCTAATTTTATTTTGGCCGTTTTGACCATACTGGTTAGATCCCAGATGATAAGAAATGCTGTGACGCACTTGATTTAATGCTCAAAGATTTGATTTTTCTACTTCCCTATGAGGCTACAAGAGTGACTAGATTAAAATCCCATATAATGTAACATGTTTTATACTTCTAGAAGTCCTATATTTTATAAGACGAAAAACAAATGATCCTCTCCATGTTTGTAAGATGACTGTTCAGAGCTTTATGTGCTATGGTCTCAGAACTAATTATTCCCAAATAATTGACAACTAATAACTCTTTAGACAGTTACTTTTTACCATTTTCTTTCTAATATATTGCTTTGATTCCTTAAAAATGGAACCGTTTAATTGGCTGGTACAATGTGATCCTTTTCTGCCTTCCTATCTCCTAGGTAGATATTAAATGCATAGACATTATTCTAGGGTCAACAGCAACTTATTTAGCGTTTACATCTTCTTAACAAAGACTTTTTTAAAATGAAAGCCAGGTGAGAGACATATCCTTTTACAAACATGCAGGAATTGGAATTTAGGCTTCCTGCTCAATGAGAATATTTGCCGTTGCTGTTGTTTATAAGCAGAGTTCTAGCTGAGGTGTTTGTTTGGTAAGGAGGCAACTACACCACATGAGTAGTAAATAACCTAAGGATAGGGTATGTGGAGAATCTTCTACAGCAGTGTTTTCTCAACCGGGGTGCTTAACCCCCAGGGGCCGTTTGGCAATATCTGGAGACATTTTTGGTTGTCACAACTGGGGGCTTGGAGGTGTAATTACCGACATTTAGTGGGTAGAGGCCAGGGATGCTGTCAAACATCCTACAATGTCTAGGACAGTCCCGACAACAAAGAACTGTCCCGTCCAGCATGTCAATCATGCCAAGATTGAGAACCCCTGCTCTATAAAGTGCAGAAGATGTGTTTTTAGCATCAAACACAATGCCTTGAATATGATAGGTGCAGAGAATATATTGAGGGGATTTTCACAAGGGACCGCTAAAATCAGACTCAGGGCAGAAAGGGAGGGTATTTATTATTGGAATCAGGCAAGTTGCAAAGCAATGCTTATTGACCACAAATTTCACGATACGCATTACACTTATTTCATAGCATGTTTGATTGGGCACACATGCAAAGCAGCTTATTAAGAGGACTATTACTAGTATTTTTTAACCTGTGAGACGAAGCATTGTTTTCCTCTCTTCTCTGTTTTAGTTTTCAAGGGTCGGTCATCGGCTTTTCCACATCTCCCACAATCAACGGCTCTCAGTTTTTGGAGCACGTGTCCCACCAGCTGGGGTTCTCTTGCTCCCCCTGACAGTTCTCCAGGGCTACAGTTTTATGTTTCACTCTAACTTCTGTTTTGCTAATCCTCTCTTTAGCTGTTTGATCTTAAACTTGAGGGGTTTTAGAGCAGAAAAATCCTGTTGATTTGTCTCTCTCTGGATTCTGGATCTTGAAAATAAACTTTTTATAATGAGATAGTAAATAGTAGGGTATCTGGACCAGGAGATGACTATATACAGTGCGTTGTCCAGGGGAAAGTGCACGGGGACAGGATGGGTATCTCAGTCCTTGGATTGGGTGATTTTTTTTTTTTTTAAGTTTTATTTATTTATTTATTTTTGGCTGTGTTGGGTCTTTGTTGCTGTGCGCAGGCAGGCTTTCTCTAGTTGCGTCGAGTGGGGGCTACTCTTTGTTGCGGTGCGCGGGCTTCTCATTGCGGTGGCTTCTCTTGTTGCGGAGCACGGGCTCTAGGCACACAGGCTTCAGTAGTTGTGGCTCGCGGGCTCTAGAGCACAGGCTCAGTAGTTGTGGCGCACGGGCTTAGTTGCTCGGCAGCATGTGGGATCTTCCCGGGCCAGGGCTCGAACCCGTGTCCCCTGCATTGGCAGGTGGATTCTTAACCACTGGGCCACCAGGGAAGTCCTGGATTGGGTGATTTTTAACCAAAAAAATTTGGACAGATTTTTGCCTTGTTGGGTGGTGCTCATGATGGCTTTCGTGAATCTTGCTGTGCTGCTCCTGAGAACTCACCTTCTAAAAATCTTCAGTCCCATTTGTCCCTTTCCTGGGGATCAATAATGGGTCTCTGGGCTATAGACCAACAAGCACCCTTGGCTAATTTAGTGTCTGTCTATCACTGCCAAATCCTTAAAGCAGAACTGGATTCAGATCCACCTTCAGAGTGCTATGGGTTTGCAGACTGGGGAAGACCCTTTTCTAAAAATCACAGCACTGCTTGAAAGCTTGTTGCATTCCTTTACATGAAGATAAACTTTCAAATCCACTAGAGAGTTTAAAAGTTAAACTTATAAATGCAAACTGGGGGTGCCAACTTGTTAGAACAAATTTTCATAAAAATTCAAATAAGGATGGCAGATTCTTTCTTCTTCTGTAGGAACAGAGAATAGTTTTGGGAACCCAAAAGCAGGAGAGGTTTTTTTCTTTAAGGCCAGGAAGGACATCAAAGGCAAACTTTTCTTACTTCAAAATTTCACTTTGGGCTTGTGCCATTTTTCTTCTACTTTTCTTATCCAGATGTACAACAGATACAAGATAGTAGAGCAGGAAAGAGAAGGGATTAAGATTTCTTTTCTAGAATTCACTGTTACCTAATAGAATTTCAGGCTCGTTAAAGTCTCTACAAAACCTAGAAATTTATAATTAATATAATTCTCAGAGATATTCACATATACCCATATTATTATTTTAAACCAATGATATTAAATAGCCATCAGTTATTTTCACGATCTATGGAAAAATGTTCTCGGGTATCAATTTCTGAGACAGGTAAGTGCAACATTGTTTTAATCTGAAGAACTATAGCAATGAACCCTGAAAATAGGTTGAATAGGTCAAAGTTATTTCTTGATCATTACCAATTTAATAAATTATGAAGTCAAGATTTCATTTTATATATTATTCATTTTCTTTTTCGTTTTCTTCTTCTTCTTTTTTTTTTTTTTTTTTTTTGGCAACCTGGCCATTCTTTATGTTTCAGAAATAACAGTATTAAATACTATGGAGAAAGGTTAGAGGGTTGACACTGAGGTTGCATTATAAAGACAAGTTAAAAGCTTTAATTTATACTTGAGAATAACAAGATATGAAAGGATTTTGTGAAAATCCTTTGTTCATTAGATAATGTTTATTTAACAAAAAATGAGTGTTTTCAATAAGATTTAACTGAGGATTTTGTTGGAAAGACTTTAAGAAGTAAGGTCTCTGTTCTTTAAACCCTGCTGATTTAAAGAAATATTACTAAATACTTTTAAGTCCATTTTTATTCAGTTCTGTCTACTTGCTATTGGTTATAATAGACTTAGAACCTTAAGGCTTATTCTTTTATTCTTCATTTTTTGTTTTAAAATTTTGGCAAGATTGTTTTCTTTGTGCTTGTTGTTATTCGAAGGCCCCAGCAGAATTCTGATTCTTCTGTAGCCAGTGCTATTGGAAGAAGACATGATATCATTGCCAGTGGGGAAGCTGTTAGCTAGGAAATCTCTTTTAGTCACAATGTGGTTGTGTAGCTAAATTGTCCTCTGTGTGTCAGAAGTGATTTGACCATACCTCCTGGTTTGCCCAGGACAACCTAAGATCATACCTGCTGTTCCAGTGTAATTGTAATACATCCACTCTCAAAAGTGTCTTGGTTTGAACAATAAATTACATGATCACCATCAACTTAGGAGGCTATATGGAGAGAATGGTAATTGGATCAAGTGTTTATTTTTTGGCTTTTCTTGTTTATTTATTTATTTATTTATTTATTTTATGGTATTGGGAATGTGTGGCTTGTGAAAAAGAATCAATAAAATTAGATGATCCAGAATGAAACTGAATGTGGAAGGGTTTTGTGGGAACTGAGAAAGAAAACGTTTGCAGACATTGCTATAAATTAACAAGCCAAAACAGGAAGAGGGAGAAAAGATAAAAGTAAGCATCATGACCGCAGCGCTATAATTATTAGGATAAAGCCAGGTGTTTTGGTGATGGTGCTAGTGGAAGAACGGATATATAGGAACCAGCACTCAATATTATTTTAAGAAACACAGTAAAATGCTTAAATAGCTGGAGAGTGTAGGATAGAGGTCAAGGACATGGGCTTTGGAACAGACTGCCTAGTGTTCACTTTCTTCAAGCTACTGAAAAATGGAAAAGATGCTTAAACCATATATGCCTCATTTCCCTCATCTGTAAAAGGAGAGTAATAGTAGTACCTATGCCATAGAGTCATTGTGAAGATTCAATGAGTTGATGCTTATAAAGCACTTACAACTGTATGAATCACATTAAAATCACTCGATACATGCAGCCTGCTATTATTATTATTATTGCGATTGTTTTCAATGGGCAAAGGGGGCAACAGCTGTACCACAGTCATCAGGTGCCTTACGTGAAGCTGCATATACTTCTGGACGCAGCATCACACACTGAGCAGCTCTGCCGCCAGGCGGGCTGGTTGGGAGTCCTGTCTTTATCACATATTTGTTCAGCAAGTTTCTGAGCTTCTCTTTACTCTGTCTCCACATGTTTAGATGGAGATGAAAATAGTGTAGACGTTTTAGGTTTATTGTTACGGTTAGACTTGCCACAATGCTTGTAAAACCACTCCCCACAGCCTCGGGCATACGGTCAGGGTTTCAATGTTAGAAGTTATTCTATAGGATGCTCTCCCTATCAACTTACATATGTGATAAGGGATGTTACCTTCTGGGTTTCTTAGCTCTAACCATTCTTATGTAGAAGAAAACGAGCATGTAGTTCATATTGAGGCATAGAGGGGCTGCAGGACAGTGGGTGTGTTTCAGGTGAGTGTAATGCCTTGAAAGAGAGGGTAGTTGACACTCAGTTCTGTCATTCAGGAGAGATGATGAGTTTGGGGTCCATTAGCACATGAATCAATCAATCTCTCTCTCTCTCTCTCTCTCTCTCTCTCTCTCTCTCTCTCTCTCTCGTTCTGTTTATATGTGAGGGGCATACAAACAGGGGGCATATGTGTTGTGAGATGAAGACAAAGAACCGAACTCTGAAGAATACCTTCCCTTAAAGGGTTGGATGAAGGAGACCCCCCAAACAATAACAACAGTTGAGGAGAAGCAAGGGTAAGAGGAATAGGAGATAAAGATGTCCTAGGAATTAGGACAAAAGAGTATTTCAAGAACAACAAATGCTATAATGAAGCCAACTATGATTAAATCAGAAAAAAGCAACTGGATCTTAGAACTGGAACTGAAGCTTCTAGTAACATCCCTGAGAATAGTAGCAATAGAGTGAGTGGAGCAAAACGTAGATTTCAGTGGATTGAGACCCATCTAGATGATGAGAAAAATTAATAAATAACATAGAACAAAATAAAAAGAAAACCTGTCTTTTCAAGGAATGTGAGAGTAAACGGAGAGAAAGGAAGGTGGGAAACTTATACGTGCTTCCAGGTAATGGGAAGAGGTTTGAAGACCCAAGAAATGAGCAGCAGTTGACGAGGCTAATTTGTGACTTTCAAGGAGAAGGAGAGAGGGCTGGGGTCACCCATATAGAAGTTAGCTTGGGAAAGAGGAAAGATACCCATTTCTCTGAGTCAGATGAGAAGAAGAAAAAGAAGAGCGAATATTTGAAAATGTTAGGAGTAAATGTAGGAAAATTAGTTCCTCGTGTCCCCAGATTTATTTGTGAAGTCGGTGACTTGGTCATTAACGTGAGAGGGTAGGGGCAACTAAAGCCTTGAACAGAAGAGAACTTTAACTAGAGGTGAATGGAAGAGGGCTTGGTTAATACTGAAGGCTCAATTGAGGTTGCAGATAAAATATTTGTGATAGCACCAAATGATACAGTTCTCAGTTATGTGAACTTTTATTCTTGTTTTATGCTTGTAATTTTTATTTTTATTTTTTCGTCCAGTTTTATTGAGATAGACTCGACCTATAGCGCTGTATAACTTTAAGATGTACAGCATAATGATTTGACTTACATACATCATAAACTGTTATCACAATAAGTTTAATGAACATCTGTAATCTCAAATAGATACAAAATTCAAGAAATAGAAAAAAAATTTTATCTTGTGATGAGAACTGTTAGTAATTACTCTCTTAGAAACTTTCATATATAACATACAGCAGTGTTAATTATATTTATCATGTTGTATGTTACATCCCTAGTACTTATTTATCTTGTAACTGGAAGTTTGTACCTTTTGACCACTTTCATCCAATTCTCCTCCTTCCACCCTGGCCTCTGGTAAGCACAAACCTAATCTCTTTTTCTATGAGTGTTTATTTTTGAAGCATAATTGACCTGCAAAACTATATCAGTTCCTGTTATACAACAGAGTGATTTTTTTCGCTGTACATTTCAAAAATCATCACCACAAGTCTAGTTACAATATGTCACCACAAAGATATTACTTAGTTATTGACTATATTCCCTACATTGTACATTTCATAACTCATTTATTTTGCAACTGGAAGTTTCTTTCTTCTTTTTAATTATGTGATTTTCTACAGAATTCTTAAACTTCCCAGGAGCAAAAGTGGTGGAAATGGATGCATAGCTTTGTCAAGGATGGGGATTTTATATGTAGACATGGGAGAAGAATGAGGGAGGAGATATTGGGATTACTGAAAATGCTGATGCAGGGTCAAAGAAGTGATGAGGAGGAAGTACCACTAGGTGAGAAAAATGGAAGGAAGTGAGGAGAGGGTGAAGAACCAAGACTAAAGTTTCAAGGAGGTAAAGGAATAGGTACAGCAGGAGTATAAACACAAGGCGTTTGCTTGCTTGTTCATTTGTTTTTGTAAGGCAGGAGGTTTGGTTGGAGAGACGAGTTTCCTTTCTAAGCTGTCAGAGCAATGAAAGGGCCAGGGTACGGCCATTTGAGGGGATAGTAGCATGATGTATAAGTGATAAAATCCTTTTTGATGTGAACGTTGAAAGGGATCTCAACAATAACTTATTTAGCCTAATCTCATTTTTTTTTTTAAAAGGGGGTTCACAGGAGAATCAGCTTTTCAGTTTTCCTGCAGAAGTTCTTCATTTTTATAGTAATCTTATTTATTTATTTATTTATTTTTATATTTATTTTTGGCTGTGTTGGGTCTTCGTTTCTGTGCGAGGGCCTTCTCTAGTTGTGGCAAGTGGGGGCCACTCTTCATCGCGGTGCGCGGGCCTCTCACTATTGCGGCCTCTCTTGTTGCGGAGCACAGGCTCCAGACGCGCAGGCTCAGTAGTTGTGGCTCACGGGCCTAGTTGCTCCGTGGCATGTGGGATCTTCCCAGACCAGGGCTCGAACCCGAACCCGTGTCCCCTGCATTGGCAGGCAGATTCTCAACCACTGCGCCACCAGGGAAGCCCTAATCTCATTTTTAAGATGGTAAATTTGAAGTTCTGAGAGCTAAGGCAACTTGTTTAAGAACGGTGGATTTGGGCAAAACAAGGAACCTTGTTCCCAATATGGGGCTATGTTTAATAAAACATACTGTTATGTACTTGAAACACTGAAGTATTGGTTTGCTCAGTAAAGGTGGAAACACTCATAAAATGATTCTAGATCATGCTTAGAAATTAACAAACCAATCTCTTCTGCACACTTCATCAGATAAATCCATGGTGTCAAATCCTGACCAATGGCTTGTATATCAGAAAGAAAATGTAATCCAGGTGACACGTGACATAAAAAAGTCACATTGCCTCACGCCAGCCCTTGCTTAAGTCTAGCTAATTAGTGGCACTTTTTGATTAATTCAAGTGGATGGCCCTCAAGGCTGTAATTGCAGAATTCAGTCTGAGAATTTAGCTCCCCCTCTATGTTCTCATTAAAAATGTTTTGGGTATTAATCCACATGGTTTGAAAATATGAAAATACAGTAATTTCAGGGTCACTTTGACGATTACAGAGTCAAGCCTTGGTTGATTTATTCATTCATAAGTCTACCCACTACTCGTTTTACAGAAAACACAAAGAACATCATGTTATGGCAAGATCTTTGGACTAAGATGTCAGTTAGTTGGGGTACATAAGTGTAAAATGAGACGAAGATCTTTGCCCTCATGAAGCTTACTTTCAGAGGCGAGGGACAGTAAGTGATGTCCGTAAAAGATAAGTGAAGTATCTGCTAGGTTAGAAAGTGAAAAATGCCATGGACAAAATGTTAAAATGCAGGGCATCATAAGAGGCAACAAGAGCATGTGTGAGGATAGGCTGACCAAGGTGGGCTTCATGGAGGGGGAAACGTGAGAAAATGAAAAAAGCTGTAGAAATGGGCCACACGACTAATCTGGGAGAAGAGTGGAGAGATTGCCTTGTCCGAGGCTCCAAAGAGGGTGAATGGTCTGAGCAGAGTGTTGGAAAGGAAAATTATCAAAAGAGGAGGTCAGACGTAAGGCACCCTGTTTTTTTGCAAAGAAATCCAGCTTTTGGTGTGGTTTTAAGGATTATCAAGTCTAATTCCCTTCACTTATAAAGTAGAAGGGGAATCATCCATCTTTATGAAGGAACATGAATCAGTTGTTCAAAGGGCTTTTCATCCTGCATCTGTATTGCCTTTCTGAATTCAGGAAAGTAAGATTTAGGTGGTGTCAGCCAAAGCTTCCATCCATCTGGGACAACACTTTCAATTTTAGTCAATTTATAATGATTCTTATCAGCCAGTGATTATAATTTTCAACTTTAGAATAAATGATGACATACATTTTGCCAGCCAGTGACTAGCACAGAAAGAATATTAGGAAAATATTTTTAGATGCTTAAAAGGATGTGGATTGGTAGAATAGAATTTGGATAGAATTCTGGATAGTGGGTGGACTAGGGATGAAATTCTGGTTCCATGACCATGGGAAGCTCACATAAGTTCTATTGAGCAAGATGTTTGCATAGCAGATGTAGTGGTATTTGTATTGAGAGTAAATTTTGTTGAAGACCCACTGTAGGTATACCCCTCATCCCAGCAGACTACTCACCTATCACAACACTTTTTCTAATGACTCTTTACATGGTCTCATTGCCTTTCCTAAGACTATATTTTAGCAACTACTGCCACAGATGGGCACCAGCCTTTGGAGTGAAACCTTTTGGCCATTTTGGCAAAGAAGTCACTTTGGAAAATAATGAGGTGAAGTTTGCACAGAGTACAGTGGAGCAACTGACAAAGAATCTTGGATTATAAGGTTAACCATGGACCTACAGGTTGAAGTCAACGCAGAGTAGGACCTCTGGATAGTGAGATAACAAAAGTGAAAAGTTTTAGAATCACTGGGAGACAAGAGTAAACATTTTCACATTTCAAAGAGTAGTGGAAATTCTTCTTTTATTTTTTTCTTTACCCCATTTCGCAATATGAGAACAAGTATGCTCTCAATGAAATGAACAGTGGGAAAATTTAAAACAAATAAAAGGAAATACTTCTACACTTAGTGCATAATAAGTCCATGGACTTTTCAGTTGAGGAAGGTCAGGGAGTCAAATGTTGAAGAGGAACAGAAAAGAGAGGAAAATCTGGTTAATTTTTTGACCAATAATAACATTGTAATTATGCCTTAAGATAAGAATAATGAGGTTGAAGCTTTGGGGCAGAAAATGATCGTCTCAGAGGACAGGAAGGAATTCTCCCACTCTTACCCCTAACAATTTGAATGGCACCAAAGGATTGACCAGGTGCATTATGGGGTGTAATGTTTTCCCAGGAGGCAGCTCTTATTAACCTGGAAAACCATTTTTGAAAGACCAGTGGCTAGTTTTATCTGGAAAATCCTGTATTTCAGGGGAAATCAGCCTTGAATCCAAACAAAAAGAATTTTGTAGTTGGTGGAAGGATAAACTCCCCAATGACAGATACGGTCTAATTTTGCTTTTGACCCAGTGTGTGAATGTGTCTAAACATAATATTCATGTAACTAACTCAGTGTATCGTAATGGATGGAAATTGGCCTTTGACACAGAGCAGGTCCAATGGAAAGCACATGAGCTATCCCTTAGGAATTAAAAATATGCTCTTGCCCTTTTGCCAAACTTTTTTCAAAGTTCAAACTAGCTGCTTGTAGCTTTTGACTTTCTTTCTTGGCATGTAGGACGCTGCTGGAACTCTTGTATTCCAGACCTTAGTGGGGCTCTGAATCCTTAGCTATCTTTAAGGGCTCCCGCATAAATTTTGAGCCGGCCACCGAGTGGAGGTCACCTAGGAGGGCAGAACTCATTTGTAGTCAATTCTCAGTGAACTTCTAAGAACAGGAAAGCCACTACTCTTATTAAATGGAGCCTCTTTAAAATGGTAGATATAGTCTAGGTCAGAGAGTCAGGGCCTTTGGCCTTTCGTCTTACTAATGCTTCTAAACCAACTGGGACCTTAACCTTGTTTGTTCTTTGCCTCTGTGTACAGATTCACTTTTAAAATTGACTTCATTTACTTAGGTAAAACACGAACGTTGTGTAGGGCAGAGTAATTAACTCCAGTTAACAGATAATCCCCAAATCTCAATTTTTTAACAAAATGGAAAGTTTGTTTCTACTCACATGTCAGCCTGATGAAGAGTGGGTGGTACCCCTGGCAGCTGTGCTCCTGGTAGTGACACCGGGACTGAGGCTGGCTAAAGTCTCGCTTTGCCATTTTAGAGTCCTTCAAGTCCAACTTCAGGTTTGTTTCCTTGTTTGGAAAATGGAAGCCATAAAAACATACCTCTGTGTTTGTTGTGATGATTAAATAAAATATGACATGTTGAATGACTCTCACAGGACCTGGTACATAGTACATGGTTAGGAAGTTTTGATGTTTCTTCCCTCTGTGTGTGTATCAGGCACAGGTGTGAGTGTACAGGGAAGGAGGGAGACGCACCAAGAGGAAGTGGGGCTGATACCTGTACTCAAACTGCTCACGAGTTCACTGTCTCTAAAAGAGGAGGCACATTTGTTACTAGAAACTTGACTAAGTCAGTCCCATGAAGGCAAACACTGTGTCTCTCCTTTAATTGTTCACTATCATGTTCCCAAGGTCTAGATCCTATCAGGATAATGATAAAAGCTTAATAAATAGGGTTAAATCAGTGCAATGAAGGAACTAGAAAATGAGATTCTTTTCCTGTTTTCTCTTTCCGTCACCCACCTGCTCCCAGAATTTACAAAAATCCAAGATGATAGGGTAATGCTCAGGATGGCTATCGATTTCCTGATTCTACACCAGCCTTCATCCAAATTGAAGAGATTATCTTGAAGGATCCCTATATGCAAACCATAGTATGCAACTGCTTATAAAAGCTAACACATATATATGGAATGTAAAAAAAAAATGGTTCTGACGGACCTAGGGGCAGGACAGGAATAAAGACACAGACATAGAGAATGGACTTGAGGACATGGGGAGGGGGAAGGGTAAGCTGGGACAAAGTGAGAGAGTGGCATGGACTTATATATACTACCAAATGTAAAATAGATAGCTAGTGGGAAGCAGCTGCATAGCACAGGAAGATCAGCTCGGTGCTTTGCGACCACCTAGAAGGGTGGGATAGGGAGGGTGGGAGGGAGATATGGGGATATATGTACATGTATAGCTGATTCACTTTGTTATACAGCAGAAACTAACACACCATTGTAAAGCAATTATACTCCAATAAAGATGTTAAAAAAATTGTATATATGGTTGTGTATAACTAAAGTTTTGCTTAATCTGTTATCCTTTTCATGTTAAGCTTGTATATAGTGTTTGTTGGCATTTGTAGATCTTTTCTGAAGTACCTGTTTTCATAGCTCTAGCCACTACTTTGTCTCCCATTTTGTGTAAAGCCTTTGCTATAAATAAGCCATTCTGTCTGAATTTTTTTTTTTTCCAAGATAGGGTAAACAAGTGGAAGGGTAGAATTTAAAGGGAGATGAAAATTTCAGTTTTTTTTTATTGAAGTAAAGTTGATTTACAATATTGTGTTAATTTCAGGTGTGTGGTAAGGTGATTCAGTTATAGACCTATATATGTGTGTATATCTATTTGTGTGTATCTATATACTATTTTCTTCTGATTCTTTTCCATCAGAGGTTATTATAAGATATTGAATATAGTTCCCTGTGCTATACAGTAAATCCTTGTTGTTTATCTATTGTATATATAGTAGTTTGCATGTGTTAATCCCAAACTCCTAATTTATCCCTCCCTCCCCTTCACCCCCACCGCTATCCCCTTGGTAACCATGAGTTTGTTTTCTATGTCTGTGAGTCTGTTTCCGTTTTGTAAATAAGTTCACTTGCACTATTTTACTGTCTGAATATTTGGTGCCAATTGTGCATCTCAGTAATCCAGCTATGTTTTGTTACTCAAAGTTAAATTCCCAAATGTCCTTAAAACACTTTCACCTTGCTGAATTGTGTTGCACCAGTTTTCAAAAGGAAACATTGAATTTAAAAGATGACTTGGAAGTTGCTTACCTGCAAGGCCCTGGTCTGTTACCTTATTTGTAAGAATCCTAACAAATTATTTGTTCAAATGACTGAACAGTGTCTGGTCAACCTGATCATGTTTCCCATCCACTCTCCCTCCTGGCTCCTATTTATTGCCCTCAGTGAGCAGATTGCTTGGGTGGCTGCCTCCTCTCTCAACCCGTTTTCCCCTGCCACGTTTCCTAGACGTCAGTGCAGTTAACGTTTATGCCATCTCACTGTAGATCAATATCCATGTATATTGTTTTGCACGCATGATAAGGAAACTGAGGTGCATAGTGATCCGTCTATTGCCAAAGGTTACCAGGAATAGGAAGAAAATAACTTGGAATCGACATTTCACACCAGTGTCTCTATCCATCTGATCACAGCACTTCTCTTGGCAAGATACCCCTTGGCTCCCCTTTCAATGTCTGACACCAGGAACGCAGTGCTCTCAAGGTGTCTCCATCACTTCCTGCTTCCAAAGAGCAGCAGCAGCAGTGTGTCCGCTCTACTTGTCCTTCTGTGAAGTTGAAAAGGACCACATTGTCTTCTGCCCCACAAATGGACCTTTTCTTATTCTTCCAAAGGAGAAGATCTAGATATAGCAAAATGAGCAAGTCGGGCCAGCTGTATGCATTTTTTCAGCCGTATTAAAACTGCTAAAGCCCAAATGCAAGAACTCATTCTGAAAGACACGAGCATTTCAATTCTGGGCTTATGGAAATCTTTCCCCCTAATGACGTTAATAACCTTCTCTGCACAGTATATTGAGGAAATTTTATGGCAAAGAAAGTAAATTTGCAGAGATTCAGGGGACTAGTTTTTCAAGGAGCTTTAACAGAGAAGATTGATTGTCAGGTATTAGAAGCAAATATCAGGATCAATTATGTAAAGAATATTTATGTTTAGAAAGTTCTAGGCCAAATGTTAACTGAGAATTCAAACATTTCATGTCCTCATCCTGTCTCCTGAGGACCAAAAAAAAAAAAAGTCCTTTTATGCTCTTTGTTCGCTTCCCTAAAGCTGGATATATTATGTATGTTCAGAGAAAAGGATACATATGAGAAGAGCAGAGATGCTGTATCCATCAGGGTAGGCTGGATTAGGATGCCATAGCACACACCCTGCAAATCTCAGTACCTCAAAAAACAAACAAAAAAACCCACCAGGGTTTATTTCTTGCTTACACTTCTTACTTATCTCTGGTTGGCAGGGACCCAGTCTGAGAAATCAACCTTCATCTTGTACTTTGCTGGTCACTGTCTTAGCGACAAACTTGGAACTCTTTAGAGCAGGAGTTGGCAAATATATTCTGTAAAGGGCCAGATAGTAAATATTTTCAACTTCACAGGCCATAGAGTTTCTGTTACAATGACTCAAGTCTGCTACTGCAGTGCAAAATCAGAATTTACTGTAGTTTACAATGCATAAACAAATGAGTATGGGCTGTGTTCCAATAAAACTTTATTTACAGCAATAGCCAGTGGGCTGGATTTGGCCTGTGGCCTGTAGTTTGCCAGCTGTTTCACTTAAGTTGTATAGCCCCAAAGGGACACTTGGTACCTCTGCTCAATGACTAACGACTAACTAATGATTCTACTCAACCACGAGAGGATGGGGAAGTACAAGCCTGTCACTTCCCGAGGTAAGCCCGGCCTTACATGTGTTCACACACATACCTGGAAAATGATGAAGAATAGCTGAGCAGTTATTTTCACAGCTCCACAATGCTTGATTAAACCTACAGGTCTTTTAAGGTTTCTCTGTCCCCTCAATTTTCTCCTTAACTCAGAAAATCAGACTTTACAAGGTGCAGTGTTCATTTGCTCCTTAACAGGAGGTGGAAGTGGCTGGGTAGTCAACGAGGACGCTGCTCAGCTCTGTTTACGCAGCCTTCGGGGCCATGTACCTTCACCTTTGGGGATCTTAAAGTGAGTCAGGATATGCACCCTTGAAGCAGACCTGGGAAAGGGATTTGGAAGGAGCAAGAGAGGCATTTTATCAGATGACATTCCTCAACAGTGAAATTGCCTAGGGGACAAGTCATTTTCTCGAAGACCAGTTTTTGAGAAGTTTCCTGATGTCGCAGTGCAGCCTGGTCACAGGGAGCAGTGACAGATGGGGTTTCCAGTTCATTTTACTATAGATGGAGTCTCACTTAAACCCATCGTACCACAGGATGATGTCACTTTATGTATCTGGTTTTCTAGCAAAACCTCCCTCCCTCCCCAAATCAAACCAACCCCACCTTGTCCCCTCCTGGTTCACCATTGTTTTATAAAGTCAAATGGTTCTGTGCCTTCCGTTGACTCACCTCTTTTAAGTTTTATTGGTACTTACTGCTCTAAGAGCAAAACTTCATGAGTGCCTTTATTTTTACACACTTCAACTCATTAATATATCTGACTTTTCTCCATAGGAAGAGTTTGACTAGATATAGAGAAAAGTATATTCAAGTGGATCTGTCAGTTAAAACAGAGACACTAGGAATCTATTATACAGGTAGCAGGCTCTCTATACATGGAAGTATCGGCTCATATTGATTATGATCCATACCTTCTAGAATTTTAGGGCATTTTTTGCATATTATCAGACAGAGAAACACTTCAGTAAGCCATTTTAATAATTACATTTCTAAAAGATAAAAAACAGAGAACAAAACATATACCTGAACTAGGATCCCTGAGTTGGTGATAGCCCTTAACCTTCATCCTCCTAATCAGTGATATTTCAGTTGAATACGAGAAGATTCTAAAGGCAAAGGTTACTTGACCATGACAGAGAGGACCACTTAAAAAGAGTGAGAATAACCTACATGTAAAAAAAGTACTTTCAAGGTCCAGATGATATTTTTATTTAAAGTAGTGTTGTACTGTACCTTGAAATTAATTGTAATTTACTTGAAGGTGCTATGTTTTCAAATTTCATTTCTCAGATTAACTGCCAATATCAAGCAATTATAGAGAAAAGCTCTAGTGTTTCTAAAGAGACTATTATCTAAGTTTCTTTGTTTGGAGTAATAATAATGATAATAATACCACTGATTATGTCCCAGGCATTGTTCTGAACCTTTTAAAATACATTTAATTGTCACAGCTGCCTTATGAGCTTGTTACCATTCCATTTTTCTTCCCACTTTGTAAAGGAGGAAACTGAGGCACAGTGAAGTTGTTACTTCCCTAATATTACACAGAGAGTAAGTAGCAGAACCGAGATTTGAACCACCGCAGTTTGCACCAGAATCCATAAATAACCAGCGTCTGTAGGAATAACCACTGTGCTCTAACATCTTTCACAGCTGGGACAAGTGGATTAGAATTGAGATGCCAGTGAAGAAGCAGCAAAATTTAAGGACTTATAAACAATCAACCCATGTCATGTAGGAAAATCTGTGCTGTTTTGGTGTTTATCTAAATTGACCAGAGATTCACTGAATAGAGGCAACTTCGCTTTCCTGGGACTGTGGAGATACAGGGAAAATGCTAACCCCCTTTCTTTCAGCAACTGTCTGGTGTAGACATTTCTCTTTCTGGAATGAAGGGAATGTGAAAGAAAAGGAAGAGCTCAGAGGCTTCAGTTTGCTGTCAACAGGTAATCAATGAGCTGGGTCATTATTGTCACCTCTTCTCCCTCCCACCTGAACTGTCCTTGGTTTGTCTGCCACAAGCTTTCTTGAAAACCCTCTGCTGTATTTGAGTTCCCATACATGACAGTCTTGCCTTGCAAAGCAGATTAATACAAAATATCAGCCAAAGGTTTGGTATTCCCAGCCCAGATCTTTATCTCAGAATAAAGGGGGGGAATTTATCTCTCATGAGTCATGGGCATTGAGAAGCTGGGAACATTTCACTGGCAGGAGGAGTTGGCAAAAACAGTCCCAGTGGATTTCAAGTTTATTTGACTAATTCTTTCACCACTTGTCAAATGAAACTACTTTTGTTTAGGTGACAAAACAAGCTGTTTCCTCTGCCATTTCTCCACTGAGCGGTATAGGCACTTGTGGCGAACACACATTACTGCTAACTGTTATGATGTTTGCTGTCAAATTCATTTATTTATACAACTGCTGGAAAGAGCCTGCGGCCCATAAGCAGCCATGAAAGATTTCAGAGTCGTGGTGTGGGGTCATGAGAGGGAAAAAAAAAGTCTCCACTGGTTATGAGAAAGGAACTGACACAGGAAACGGTCACATATGGTGCAGATTTATTGTGTCCGGGGTTTCCCATTCAAATCTCATTACAGCCACAGCTCAGAGCTGGGCATGGCATGGCTACATCCATTTCAGTTTTGGCATCCGACAGAATTACTGCTCTAGCTTCACACCGAGGACTGGAGTGGTGATAGGTTTATCACTCGGGGGAGAGAGTGTGCCCGAGTTGTATTTGTAAAGAAGGCTGTTGGCTGTCCCTTCCTTTAATCTAACCCATGGACATCACTTTCTTCAAAGCTGGCAGGCAAAGTTTGCTAGTAAAAAAGAAATAGGAGGGTGGCAAGAAAAGGTGGAATGGGGTGGAGAGTATTGCAAAAGGAATGAAGGGAAACGTAAAGATTGGATGAAAGGGAAACCACCTTGAATTTTGCAGGTTTTAATTTATTTTTGATTAGTGGAAAAAAATAGGTGTCCTGCTTAGAGATGTGTGTGCGTGCATGTGCCCACATACCTATGTCTGTGTGTATACATGTATTTCTTTCTGACCTGTATTTTCTAAAATCACAGAATCTTATGTCCGCGTTTTAGTGTTTTCCTCACCTGTAACTTGTCTCTTTCAAAATCCTTTATTGTGAATGCTTGCAACACTTACAGGTGCTGTTTTAGACTCCTATGAGGCAAATGTCATTAGTTGGAGACGAGGATAGTGCCAAAAAAGGCAAGAGGAGAGTGCAAAAAGTATTTTAAAAAATACTCCTTTTTAAATTATGGCGAATGTAACAGCTTGTATATATTAGCAAGTGTTTGCTCCTGACTCTGCACATGCATCATCACATTTAATCCTGTCCATCAGCCTATGGATTGGGAACTGCTCTCAACCACTTTTACAGATGAGTTACCTGAGTCAGAGAGAGGATACTTATGTAACCTGCCTGTGGTTTTGCAGCTGGAAGGTGGCAGAGCCAGGACGCAATGCAAGTTTCTCTAACAGGAAAACCTGATCTCTCACCCCCAAAACTGGGCTTCCTGAACTTGCATTTACATTGGCTGTTTTCAGAGCAGTATTCACTGAACAAAAATCATAATCGAGACCATACCCATAGGTGTTTGCAGGTAAAATCATGATACAACAAAATAACAAAAACTGGGCTTCCCTGGTGGCGCTGTGGATAGGAGTCTGCCTGCCAATGCAGGGGACATGGGTTCGACCCCTGGTCCAGGAAGATCCCACATGCCGCAGAGCAGCTAGGCCCGTGCGCCACAACTGCTGAGCCTCTGCTCTAGAGCCCGTGCTCCGCAACAAGAGAAGCCCCTGCTCGCTGCAACTAGAGAAAGCCCGCATGCAGCAATGAAGACCCAACACAGCCAAAAATAAAATAACAAAAATGCAAAAATATTTTCTATGACACTTATTTCAAGCAAAATATAGACAATGACATTTCAACATAGTGAAATTATATAAAGTAGTCCTCTCGAATTAATTTGAATGGACTTTCATCACCAAAAATAAGATTATTTTTTTAATATGGAAAAGGAAAAAGGAAAAATGGTTGATTCAGAAGAAAGGTCTATTTGATACATATCTGACCCTCTCCCTCATCTTCATTACCACTGCATTCAAAGTAATTTCATCTCCTGATCAAAGTAACACTTTTTATAAAACGGGAACAAATATTTCAAAATATTCACCAAGAGAACTTAGTAAGGACAGAAGGACCTTTCACAGAAGGCCTTACAGACATCCTTGCTTCATATAACGGTTGGTCTTATGTGGTTTTCCATTTTTCTCACATTAGTTTGAATATGTATTCCCACGGAAAATAGACTCAAGTTCAAGAACTTTGGTGAGATTGCTCAAAAAATGGGCACAGATCCTAGAATCTGTAGCTCCTGAAGTCTGTTAGCCCATTACCCCTATGGATGTGCATTCCTCATTAACAGCCTTTCGTGCCTGTGCAGTATCTTGTCGTTTAGAGCTGTCTTCATGCTCGGACATCTCTCTTTTTTTAATTTTAATTTTTTAAAAATTGAAGTATAGTTGATTTACAATGTTGTGCTAATTTCTGCTATACAGCAAAGTGACTCAGTTATACACATATGTACATTCCTTTTTTATATTCTTTTCAATTATGGTTTATTTCTGTCCTCTCTTGACTCCTGAACGTGGGGAGTCACTTCGCCACGCCAACCACCAGCTGTTAGAGTGTCTTCCTCACTGAGAGTGATACAAGGAGACTCAGCCCCTGAGTGCCACTGCCTAGCAATTTGTGAAAACCAACCTGGAAGTGCCTTTATTTTGAAGCTCCAGGACCCGAACTTGGAATACACTAAATTTTCCAATTTATTGAAATTTAAGTCACTCAAATTACATTTTCTTATAATACTGAGTGTATGGGTATATGTGCAAACATATATACTTTATCTCTTTTACAAGGACGAGAACTACCATATTATGGTCACTAGATATATTTTAAGACCAATAATTCTTGACTCCAAATTAGCAAGGTTGTGTTTTTTGTCATCTGTATGGAACCTGTTATGCACAAGAACGTTACCTTCAATTTACCTTCACTTTACAAATATAACACATGCCCATTCGTTTTGAGGTTTTAAAAAATAATTTTTAGCTTGAATTTCCCATTCCGAAAGAGTAGTTTTTCTCTATTATTGCTAATATGACTAAATACATATTTTCTTTAATATTTCTTTGCAAGATTTCAGTTACTCCATTTGTACAATTAGGAACACAGATTTTGGAGTTTCATTCCTCATAGCCCGAAGGTCTATGACAACCTATATAAATGGGGATAAATTCAACTTGTCTTCACTTTATTTGATCTGTGGCCATTTATATTTGTTAAATTAGAAACAATGAGGTGTAAATGTTGTTTGACAGAAAAGAATTGTAAATGATTTCTTTTCATTTCTTGAAAATAAGAGAATGATTATATATTTTGTTTTTGTCAAAATCTGCTATACTTTAGTGTACCATGAATTGTGAAATCTATCACAAAATGGCTAAAAAGATTACCGAGGGAAATGGTGTTAACCTAGAGGAAAAAAAATCATTAATGTTGATGTATTTCATTCAATTTCAAACATATAAATTTTTCTCTTTTGTTGAAAAGGGGAAGATGGAAGGAATCCATGTGCCTTTGAGTCAAAACATTTATTTTAAAAATACTTCTTTCTTTCCTTCTGATCCATTTTTCTAAATAAAGGATAGAAATTGTTTCTTTTTTTTTTTCCTTTTCTTTTAATTTTTTTTCCTAGCAAAGACGACCCCTTCGGCATATTTTCTTTTCAAATGTGAAATGAAGTGGAAAATCCTCATTTCAAGACAGGAAGGACAAATATTGACACAAAGTTAATAATTGTTAGAACCCTGGAAGCAACCTGAGTGCACACACACTCACACACATTCACATACATACCCACCCACCTTTTCCTCTGCTTCCTCCTTTACCAGGAGTACCTAACACTCCTGCTTTCTGGTTTCTAGGTCCATGGTTTCCAATCTAGGGAAAGGCAGACAGAGCGTATTGTATGTCTAGGATATTTTAGGATGTTAAAGTACACACAGAAACAAGTGCACGTATGCACACATGCACACACACATACAACCTGCTTCATCTAATTTCCCCCACTTAGAGAGGAGCTTCTGGACTTTATCACTGGTCTTGTCCATCTTGAATGAAAGAGCATAGGCCAAGCCAATACTCACCGGTCACTCAGCATTTATTAAGTCCTGTCCACTCTTGCCTTCTGGAAAGGAATGCCCTAGGGCAACTGGATGGCTGCCCCTGACAGGCTGGGTCACTTTATCCATTCACATTGATTATGAAAGTCAGCTGTGGCCAGACCTTGGTGGTTTTTTGTTTTTTTTTTTTTTTCACCCTTCTTCTCTCAGCCCCTCTTACAAGCACCCCTGCCTGGATTTTCATGAGGAAATAATCAGATTAGGCCTTTCACGGTGAGTTCATATGGAGTTCTCTTTCTCCAGTGTGCTACTAACTGAATAAACGTGTTTAGTGGTAAATTGTAAATGACATTATGATTACCAAAGCCAGCATGGGTTTCATTTAAAAGTGATCAGAATTGCAGACCACAAAAATTGTGACTGGCAGATAAGGCCATTTGGAGAAGTCAGAAAAGACAAAAACAAGTGAGAAAGAGAATCATTACTGAAAACTACATCCTTCTCCAATGGAGAGAGGCAGGAGGGAGAGAAACCCAGGGAAGGAAAAGATGGATCGCCGTTTAGAAGGGAAACCAGACTGTCCATGTGGGTGCTGCCAGCTGTGTCTGGGAGAGGGGACATGACGTGTGTTTGCGTGTGCGTAGCTCTCTCCTAAGGAGTTAATGTCAGTTCTCTCCCACAATGAAGAACTGCACCCACGTAGCAGCTTTGGAAACCCAGTGCATTGCTTTCCTGTGCTTGATTTTTGCCTCACATCAAAATTAAAATACTGGAATTGATTAACTCTGAAGATGAAATAGGAAAATGGATGGTCAGATACCAGTAAACCACCATCTCTTAGTCATTGGTAAGTTTTGGAGAAATAAAAGCAAAGTTTCTTATTTATGAACACCAGGATTCCACATTTGGCTACAAAACTACATAATGTGACTTGCTGATAATCTTTAGGCTATTGCCTTTGTTAAATTTGTGGCTATACGTTTATACTTCAGGGATAGTATGTTAAAATATTAAAAAGGCCAAATGGTAATAGAAAAGAAGCAAATGGACTCTCGCCAAATAGGTGACTTGACAAATAACCAAAAACCTTTGTGTGAGTTCCTGTCAATAGACTGTGTTAAGAGAACTCCTGACTATACAACACCCTTCCCACAGGGTTAATCATCACAGCTGACCCCACATCTAAATACAATCCCCAAATGAAGTTATTTGGATTCCATTTTATTTTGCCAAAAGCATAGGTAGAAGTTAAAAAGTATGTTTTTCTCTTCCTCCTCTTCCTCATGGCTGTTACTAAGTAATTGTGTGAATCATAATTGCTGTGAGTCAATTTTTCTATCTATAAACTACGGATAATTAAACTTGCTATTAGAAAGTTTTCGGTAAAGGAAGTTAGGGAAGGAAGAAGGGAAGGAAGGGAGGAAGGGAGGGAGGGAGGAAAGAAAAAGGGAAGGAAGGAAGGATCACCAACCTTATAGCTTGAGGGTATCTTTGTAGTGAGGTCAAGTCTTCCTCTTGGCATTCTAATCCCTGTTTTATCCCATACCCCTTCCAGGTACCATTCCCATGAGTCTATGGACTTCCTGTCAGGTATTTCTCTATCTGAAGCTCTCCCAAGCAACCATTATACATTATTTGCAACAACATGGGATGACCACCTCTGGCCATCTAAGACCTGTTGAAGCAATAACTCAGAGTCTCCCATTGACAAAACTGTGTGAAAGTTTTGTCTTATCAGGACCCCTCTCATAGTTTCCATGCCACTGTTACAGAATATAAGGATATGGTGTGTTTTCCGTAGTATCCCTGCTGCCTCAGTCATTACACCAAATCCACCAGCACATTCTATTTACTATCTGCAGAAGACACATTGTTCTCCTGATTCATTCATAGGTTCATCCAACCTTTTACTCCCTTCCTCCACTTGTTTAATGAATGAATGAATCAGCCAAGAAAAAAATGCTTTGTCATAACAGAATTCTTTTGTGTGTGGACAAATCAATTATGTGATTCAAGAGCAGAAGATTCATATAAATATAATCAGCCATCATTTCAATCTTATGGTTTCATGTGAAATAGTTGGAACTCTCACAGAACGCTATCAAATATTAACATTAATTCAAGGAGCAATTCTCACAATGCCCTTCTGTAGTATACTCTGTTATTGTGATGAGTTGGTTTAAATTGTATTCAAGCTATAGAATAATAATCTTATAACTAGACACCTGGAAATAATAGATAAAAATTATTTGAAGAACAGGAGGTTTGAAAAGGATATTACATGTCAATCAACTAATACATATTAAGGAATTTCTACTGTGTTTGAGGTAGGATGTTAAACCCTATGATAATTTAAATATGAGATATAGCCTTAGGCCTTGAGAAATAACACCTTAAGGACACTGGTTCCTACTGTTTATGTAATTTATCGAAGTACATATAGTTCGTTAGTAGCAGAGAATGATTGAGAATCATATCAACTAAGAGAATAAGTATTTTATTTAGGTACAGTTCCAAGAGTTTAGCAATCTACAGAGGTCACTATGAAAGACCTTATAACTCCTGAATGAGAAGCAGGAAGAATAAAGTCAGAGATCTATAAAACTGGATGGAATGTGAATGATTCATCAATGGCATCAGCATGGCTGAAAAAAATGTGTAAAAAAGAGAGTGAGCAGTAGGTTTAGAAAAGAGGAACTAGTGTGATTTAAGGATATTCCATGAGGAAAGGCTACCTAACTATCTCATTTGAAAATGATATACCTGTAGTAGCGATTGATGTATCAGGGTCTCAAAGCAAAATTTCCATGGCTATTAAGATTGTGCAATTAATTAATTCCCTTCATACTGTTTCCATGCTTTTGAAGATAATTCTTGATTTCACATTAGCGTTTCCATATTATATTACCACAGGGAAAAAACACACTGTGTAAAGGTGACCATTTAAAAAATATTTTATAATTAAATCTCTACTTAAATTAACAATTTAATATTGAATTTAATGAATTCAAGTGCTTTAAGAGACATAGAGCAATTAGAATTTTCCGTTTTGTGTCAGTTTTCAAGGAATCTGCCTATTTCATCGAAGTTGTTGAACTTGTTGGCATAAAGTTTGTTTGTAAGAGTCTCTTAATCTTTGCCTGTAGGATCTGAAGTAGTAATCCTTCTTTCATTCCTGAAGTTGGTGATGTGTCTTCTTTCTTTATATCTTGATCAGTCTAGCGAGGAGTTAATCAATTGGTTGACATTTTCCAAGAA
Source organism: Balaenoptera musculus (assembly GCF_009873245.2). NCBI lineage: Eukaryota > Metazoa > Chordata > Mammalia > Artiodactyla > Balaenopteridae > Balaenoptera > Balaenoptera musculus. The sequence continues at coordinate 25,792,669 of NC_045795.1, forward strand.
CCAAATTTTAGCTTTGTTCACTTTTTCTGTGTTTTTTTGTTTGTTGTCTATTTCATTGACTTTTGCTGTTATATTTATCATTTCCTTTTTTTCTACTTACTCTTGGTTTACTTTGCTATTTTTCTGAATTTGTAAGGGAGTACCTAAGGCATCGCTTTTAGACAATTCTTCTTTTGCAATATAAGCATTTAGCATTATGTTTCCTTCAAAGCACTGTTTTTGCCACATCCCACAGTTTTGATATGCTAAAATTTCATTATCATTCCATTTGAAATATTTTACAGTTTCCCTTATAATTTTGACCATTTTGTTGCTATTATTTTTGAGGTTCAGGTAAACTGTGTGTCCTACTCCTGAAGTAGCATTTTGGTAATTAAGTTTATTGGTACCATAGGCAGCTTTGGCACAGATTTTTTTTTTCTTCTTTCAGCTTTCCGCAGTGCCCTATGACACTCTTTTTTTAAATTTAAGTATGGTTGATTTACAATGTTGTGTTAGTTTCTGGTGTACGGCAAAGTGATTGAGTTATACATATACATATTCTTTTTCATTTTAGGTTATTACAAGATATTGAATATAGTTCCCTGTGCTATACAGTAGGACCTTGTTTTTTTAATCTATTTTATATATAGTAGTTTGTATCTGCAAATCCCAAACTCCTAATTTATCCTTCTCCCTCCCCCCTTCCCCTTTGGTCACTGTAAGTTTGTTTTCTATGTCTGTGAGTCTGCTTCTGTTTTATAAATAAATTTATTTGTATCATATTTTAGATTCCACATATAAGTGATATCATATGATATTTGACTTTCTCTGACTTACTTCACTTAGTATGATAATCTCTAGGTCCATCCATGTTGCTGCAAATGGCATTATTTCATTCTTTTTTATGGCTAAGTAGTATTCCATTGTATATATATATACCACATGTTTATCCATTCATCTGTTAATGGACATTTAGGTTGCTTCTGTGTCTTGGCTATTGTGAATAGTGCTGCTATGAACATTGGGTGTATGTATCTTTTCAAATTACAGTTTTCTCTGGATATATGGCCAGGAGTGGGATTGCTGGATCATATGGTAACTCTATTTTTAGTTTCTTAAGGAGCCTCCATACTGTTTTCATAGTGGCTACACCAATTTACATTCCCACCAACAATGTAGGAGGGTTCCCTTTTCTCCACACCCTCTTCAGCATTTATTGTTTGTGGACTTTTTAATGATGGCCATTCTGACCGGTGTGAGGTGATACCTCACTGTACTTTTGCTTGGCACAGATTTCTTATCATATCACATGGAAGGACGGATGCAGAAGGAGGCTAGATCCTGTTCAAATGTAGTACATCCTACATAGTAATAATTTGATTTTTTTTGTTCCAATCCTTAGGCTACTTAGATGAACATGCACTAAGAAAAATTAAAATATGTAGAAAACAATACAAGACAATTTTGTGACTATTAATTTAAAGTCAAAGGAACTTTTTTTTGTTGGAAGGTAACATATACCTTTGAATTCAGAACAGGAACTACTCTAGGTTCATAGACAGGAAGATTAGGAATAGTGGGAATAGTGAATAATGCTGTTTCTTTAAATGTTTTCATTAGCTGCAGTCATCCTCAACTTGGGTTCTTTTTAATGTCAACACTCCCCAAGTTACTACTTTCCTCTTCTCCTCCTGTTGTATTTCTTTATTCTTCATGTTTAGAGAAAAAGAAAGTATGAGGAAATTATACAGTCTGACATCCAAACTATTTCACAATCTGGTCACAATATACCTTTTCAATTTTAATATACCTCCATAAAATCTCTGTTCCAGCCCCCTCAATCTACCTCTTTCCCATTGACTCAAATATCATTACCCTCTTCTCTCCTATCCTTTTTCCATTATGGAGACCTTAGTGATTATTCCTTTTTCTTAATTACTTTGTTTATTCAGCTCTTTTACCACTTAGCTATTATGCCCGTTATTAACTTTAAATAACATATTATATAACATACACATTTAAATTATATTAAAGAGCTGTATCTTTCCATATTTTGCCCAAGAATTTTTTGCATTCTCACACTTGAATATTCAATAAATGTTTCCTGAGGTTACAGATGATGGTGAGAATGATGGATTGTAAATCATCTTTGAGAGATTGTGGTTCTTATGTCACTTGTTTATTTTCCTTTATTTTATAGGCACATTTAGAGAAGAGCAGAAATGCACATACCGATCGCTGATACAAGGCTACATCTGCAAACAGACTGACCAAGTGATCTTAATTCTTGACAGTGCTGATGCCACTTGGACAATGCAAAAGTTATATCCAGTTGTATCTGTGACTAGTGGTTTTGTTGACACCTTTAGTAGCGTAAATGCCAATACTCCCTGCTCCACTTCAGGGTCTGTATCTGCTTTCTATTCCATTTTACCCACCAAGGAAATCACCAAGGTCTGCTTTGTGGATCAGACTCCTCAAGTTTTGCGTTTTTTTCTATTGGGGAACAAAAGTGCCTCCAAGCTCCTCTTGGCTATATTCTACCATGAACTCCAGAGCCCGAATGTTTTCTTAGGGGAAAGATTCATTACACCTACTCAGGTTCAATCAACTTCCTCACTGCTGAATGGGTCTATTGGTGCCAACTATTTCAGCATCATGGATAACCTCTTGTATGTTGTCCTACAAGGAGAGGAGCCCATTGAAATACGCTCAGGTGTTTCCATTCATTTGGTCCTCACTGTGATGTTTTCAGTTCTAGAAAAAGGCTGGGAAATGATGATCCTTGAAAGACTAACTGACTTCTTGCAGGTTAGCCAAGACCAAATCAGATTTATTCATGAGATGCCTGGCAGTGAAGCAACCTTAAAGGCCATGGCTGACCATAGAGCAAAGAGAAAGCGCAATTGCCCAACTGTGACTTGTGCCAGTCATGATAGAGTTGGTCAACGTAGACTTCTCATGATGGAAATGAGCTCATATAGAGTCCTACCGCCCACCACTATGGAAACTATCTCAAAAGTGATGGTCGTTGAAATTGGTGATCTGCCAGCAGTAAGGAACACTGGAGTAATTCCATCCTTATCAAGTAACAGATTACAGACTTTGGCTCACCAGGTTATCACTGCTCAACAGACTGGAGTACTAGAGAATGTTCTGAATATGACTATTGGGGCCTTACTAGTGACTCAGTCAAAGGGAGTCATCGGCTATGGGTAAGTACTAATTATAATAACTTCTAAATGAGAGCTGATTTCTTGGATGCATATTGCAAATGTCAGTCTACTTACACTGAATCACATAACCTGTCTGCTTTTTAAGATAAGAATAAAAATGTCAAGAGCCATTTATAGACTTAAATTCTCAATTTAAAAATTCTTTATTAAATCTGTATTCTTCATGGTTATTCTATTTCCTGGGTAGATGTAGACATTATATTTTGGTACTTTAAAATGAAAAGCATGGAAGAAGAAATTTTTCTAAGGCAACTTGTTTTCAATATACTTGTTCATTCATTTATCATGTAATGCATATTTAAGCAGTGGGCTAGATTCTGGGTTTGCTAAGGTGAAACAGATATGATCTTTGCCTTATGGGACCAAAACGCTATCTATCACAATTCCATAGAGCTATGAGCTAAAACTTGAGTACTCAGGGTGTTGATAATAATACTGCCTGTAGGAACTGGGGAAGAGACTTATATTTAGGAGCATTTTGGAGGGATGTCCAGGAGTTTACTAAGCTAAAGCCGTGACCCTGATTGGGTTTTATTTAACCTAGGATTATAAAGCCCTGAAAGGATGTCAAATTGTGTGAGGCAAGAACATAATTGCTGCCAACTATGTTTATGGCACAGACCTGTGTAGGATCCATAATATCCTTTTTGCTATGCTATTCTGACTCTACAAGCTTGTATTTTGAAGTTCTTTACCAGATCAATGTTTACTACACACTTCAGAAGTAAATTTACCTGAATATTTCCCTGAGCTTAGTAAATGAAGAAGTACGTGAAGTACACAATAAGGGAAGGCACGTATAAATGACCCTCAATTTTTTTGTACATTGTATTACCCAAGAAATGAATTGTCCAGCCCAAGTTCATCTAAGACATCTGTCACAAGGTCAAGACTGTTAGAGTCCCAAGCTCTAATTTCTAGCAGATACAAAAGAACCAGAAATGATACCCCAAACTGAGATGCCATAATGCTTAGAAAACGTGTATAAACTAACTGTTTCACACATGCATGCTGCTTGGTTATAGAGGACTCAAAAGATTCAAACATGGATATTCCCTGCAAGCTTGTCCTCACCACTGGAAAAATAAGCTCAAACCTGTGCACATTTTGAGTTGATATAGTTGATGTTGGGTCCCTGAAATAGGTAAAAATTATTTAGATTCTGAGCTATATTACTCAATGAAATTTTAGAGTGTTCATATTCTTTTAGGTTATTCTGTTGCTGCTTTTTCACTGTATTTGTGGTAGTGCTAATAAATAAGCAATTAATATTTAATGAGTATGAATTGCTTCTATACAACCATCTCCAGTGGATGTGGTATTCACTATAAAATAAAAAGCAAAACAAAAAGACACACCTTCACATTTTAAGGAATATTCAACTAATACATTGACTGCCTTTTTATACATAGAGCAACATATCCAAATGAAAACTTTGCTAATGTTTATGTATCATATTTTACCTGTCTTTGGTGTTCCTCTTCCTTACAGTACACTAGTATGTATGGAAGATATGGAAAGAAAACTCAAGCAATTTTTTTTTTCTGGATTCTGGTTGATTTGAAGGGCTTTGAGGATTGTTAGCTTAGAATTTAAAAGTACTCCTAGTTGCATGAGTGCTCAGAATCTATTATATCTTGGATGTTTTTACTAACCACTAAACCTTCACCGTGTTATTGATGTAATTATGATATTATGCATGATAATATAAAAATCAGGAATCTGAGAAAAGATGGTGCTAATGTATCTTAGCTTACGTTTAAATATATTTTCTTTCCTTTAGTCCAGTTTCATTTAGATTCCACCGAGTTCTTATGAGCATATTCTATGTATGGGTGACTAGAGAGAAATAGGGCCAGTTCATTGCTAAATTTTATTTAGATTTTACAGTACTGAGCTTTCTTAATAGGTCATCCTTCCAAAATGACTGATTTTTATATTATATAAAAAAAGACTCGATTGGGATTGACATGTATACACTGATGTGTATAAAATGGATGACTAATAAGAAAATAAATTAATGAATAAACCCAAAACAACAACAACAACAACAAAAGACTCAGTGAATATTTAGCTTTTAACTAGAAGGAGAGCAAAGTCAAAGAGTAGAAACAATGGAGATAAAGCAGAGGAAACCCAGGAAAGAGAGTGGACCCAGCACAAGTATAGGTATGCACACATATGTGTGTGGGATATCATCCTATCATGAGCTTCAGAGAAAAGAGCACCTTTATTGCCCACCATCTGTCATAGCCATCATGTTTTCATTTTTGACTCAGGTATTTCTGACTTAATAAGAAACTGCTGAACATGTATCAGCAGTTTCACATTAGTAGCTTTTTAAGTTTCCTTACTCTGTATGAGGAGCACCTTATCAAGCTGACTTGGAAAAGAGAAGAAAACTCGGACAGACAATTGGTGACATGTAGCATCAGTTTTCTGTTGGGATGTGTTATAGTCCCCATCTCTCTCAGTTTCTTTACTATTTTAAGAGAGGTTTCCCAGATATGCAAAAAACAAATCTTCTGAAGCTAAGGAAACGTTGCTTCCTAAGTATATCTGAATAAATCTCTGCAGAATGAGAAATGCCATGTCCTAAGGGACTTAATGAGAACCAGCAAGTTTTCCCATGGTGCTAAGAATTGCACAGTATGGTAAACAACCCTGAAGCCTTGGGCAGATCCCAGGGCCAGCCCTACTTCTTTCAACTTTGATCAGTGTTAACTCGGACTTCCATTGAACTCACTGGAGAGCCACTGACAAGCTAATGAATTGACCTTTAGACGGCAGAAATTAGTCTGAGGACATAGGCCTTTCAGTGGAAACATCTAGGATGTTCTTTAAAGGTTCACTCTTGTAAATAGAGCTGCAATGAACATTTTGGTACATGACTCTTTTTGAATTATGGTTTTCTCAGGGTATAAGGCCAGTAGTGGGATCGCTGGGTCGTATGATAGTTCTATTTTTAGTGTTTTAAGGAACCTCCATACTGTTCTCCATAGTGGCTGTATCAATTTACATTCCCACCAACAGTGCAAGAGTGTTCCCTTTTCTCCACACCCTTTCCAGCATTTATTGTTTCTAGATTTTTTGATGATGGGCATTCTGACCGGTGTGAGATGATATCTCATTGTAGTTTTGATTTGCATTTCTCTAATGATTAATGATGTTGAGCATTCTTTCATGTGTTTGTTGGCAATCTGTATATCTTCTTTAGAGAAATGTCTATTTAGGTCTTCTGCCCATTTTTGGATTGGGTTGTTTGTTTTTTTGTTATTGAGCTGCATGAGCTGCTTGTAAATCTTGGAGATTAAGCCTTTGTCAGTTGCTTCATTTGCAAATATAGCCAGGACATGGAAGCAACCTAAGTGTCCATCATCAGATGAATGGATAAAGAAGATGTGGCACATATATATAATGGAATATTACTCAGCCATAAAAAGAAATGAAATTGAGATATTTGTAGTGAGGTGGATGGACCTAGAGTCTGTCATACAGAGTGAAGTAAGTCAGAAAGAGAATAACAAATACCATATGCTAACACATATATATGGAATCTAAGAAAAAAAAAAAAAAAAGGACAAGAAGAACCTAAGGGTAAGACAGGAATAAAGACACAGACCTACTAGAGAACGGACTTGAGGATATGAGGAGGGGGAAGGGTAAGCTGTGACAAACTGAGAGAGTGGCATGGACATATATACACTACCAAACATAAAATAGATAGCTAGTGGGAAGCAGCTGCATAACAGAGGGAGATCAGCTCGGTGCTTTGTGACCACCTAGAGGGGTGGGATAGAGAGGGTGGGAGGGAGGGAGACGCAAGAGGGAAGAGATATGGGAACATATGTATATGTATAACTGATTCACTTTGTTATAAAGTGGAAACTAACACACCATTGTAAAGCAATTATACTCCAATAAAGATGCTTAAAAAAAAAAAAGCCAATTCAACCCCCCCAAAAAAAAAAAGGTTCACTCTTGTTAATTTAATGGCATTACATGCATTTCAACAAATTGAGGCCATATCAGACATTTACTTATCAAGGGGAGTACTACCTGCTTTCAAAAAGCTACCAACTTCTGCTTTGTGGGGAGAAATGGAGTGCTATTTTTTTTAATTAAATAATATACAACAAATTGGCCTCTCCCAGTCTCTATCCTCCTCTAGAGGCATCTAGATTTAAGTGTCTTCTGCATGGCTAAGTCAGTTTCATGAACCTGTCTTCCATCTTCCAAAACTTTGCTAACCTCTGTTGTTGGTTGCTCTCTCCTCTCCTGCCTTCTTTATCCATGTTGATTTACACCATTTTTATTCATTTTTCTTCTTTTAAGTAATTTCAGTGGAGTAGAGGGAACAGAGATAAACATATGTTCAACCTCTGCTTTTTAAACTTGGGGTTCCCCACGAGTGTCTTATTTTATATTCTGCCTTTTATCTGGAATCCTGGCAGTAGAAATTTGATTTTTGCTCCTTTGAGTTTCTTTCCCTCCTGTCTTTTCTTCTTCTCCCTCTCTTTCTCCTGCTTCATAAAAAAAACCCCACCTCTAAATAATATTCTTTGTCATATAGTAAGCATAAATATATCTGTATCTTTCATGGAAGTTTAGCTATTGAAATGCTAAAGCCATTTGTGGTTGGCAGAATTTCTAAAATGACCACCCAAAGGTGTGCTGCCCTAATCCTGGGAACCTATGAATAGGATCAGATAGCATTTCTATGAAGACACTGTGTTATGTGGCACAGTTGACCTTAAGATGGAGAGAATACCCAGGATTATCAAGGTGGCACAATTACACACAACAGCCCTTAAAAGAGGAGAGCTTTATCCTGCTGTGGCAGAAGAGGAAGGCAGAGAGATTCGAAGGGTGAGAAGGAATTGAAGTGTCACTGCTTTTAGGATGAAAGGCACCACATGAGAAAAAAAATCAGGTGCACTTTGTAAGTACAGAGTGGACCTTGGCTGACAGCCCACAGGGAAACAGGGACCTCCATTCCACAGCCACAAGGAAATGAATTCCACCAACAATTGGAATGAGTTTGGAAGTGGATTCTCCTGTGAGCCTCCACTTAAGCAGTGAACCCCCAGCCAAGCCTGTCTGAACTCTTGACCCACAACCTGAAGATCATAGATTTGTGATATTTTAAGCCACTGAGTGTGTGGAGTTTTGTTTCACAGCCATAGAAACTAATATGCTATCTCACATAAAACTCTTTGTTTATGACGTTGCCATGAACCTTGGACCCTAAAAACAGTTATAGGGAACGTGAGCATGGCTCTGTGGCGGTGTATATCTGTGTGTTTTTGCACCCTTCACATTAGTAGCTTTTTAAGTTTCCTCACTCTGTACAAGGAGCACCTTATCAAGCTGACTTGGAATAGAGAAGAAAACTAGGAGAGACAATTGGTGACATGAGTCTTTTGGTGACATTCAGGCTCATTTAACATCTTCTCTTGTGCAACCTCTCCCTGCCCCTTGGGCACCTGCTTTCTAGGAAACAGCTATTTGGAGTATGCAAGGACAGAATCTTTCTGTCAACACTGGATGATGCTCTTACCAAGACTGGCAGAATATTCATCCGGGAAGGGATTCCCATACTGCTAGCCTGTCTCTTTCCTCCCTCCTGGCAAAACCACAGCTTTGCCATTAAAGAGTGTTTTTGCACCATTTCTTTTTTTCACTACAATACAAATTCACTGACTTTGTTGAGTTAGGTGGATGGCAAAATTATCATAATGGTATTTTATATATGTGGCTTTGTGGGAAAATGAGATGCTCTGCATAAGTAAACTTTCCATTTAATTAAAAATTGTTTATTTTATCACTACATTTTTAAAAAGACTTCATCTCTTAAACTAAAAAATATATATATATTATCCAGCCTTATTAAATGGAAAATAATGTAGACCTTTCACATTTTTATTGATGATTCATGGTCATCATTAAAGCTATCATTCATTTCACAGCCCTGTTACTGCAGTGGTGCCCTTAGGGACCCTTGTTCTTATACTAAATGGCCCCAGACCACTAAATCTTTGATTCTACTTCTGCAGTTTACAGTTTTCCTGCTCTCTTCCTTATAAACAGGAGGAAAATTCTAATCCATTATTGCTGTTGACTTATCTGCATCCAGTAGTTTTCCACCCACACGCACATGTAGTTCTAATTCCAAAATTGAACCAGAACCGTACCACCTTACAATCAATTTAAGATTTATGTGTACAGATGGTGAAGTTGTAGCTAAATATAATAAAGACTCATGAAAACTTACATTTGAATGTTTTTTATTTCCCAAACATTAATTGAACAGTTATTATGTCCAAAAAATTATATGGCTCATATGAAAATCTAGAGATTTAAAAATTAATAGATAGGGAAAACAAACATTTACACAACTGTCTAATAAGAATATGGTATATTAAATCTCATTATTCTATATCTATTACAAGGAAATCATTAATTCAATATGAGCCTGCTTAACCATTAATCTAGTTTTTCATAAAATTAGTATATTTTTATTTTTATAATATTCATTAGCTGGTCAAGGCTTCAACTTACTATTATACTCCCAAGAGTACCTAAGCAGTGTCATGCACCATAAGTGATCGTTAAATACATGTTGCAAATAGTGAAATGTAACCAGTTTGACTTCTCTGCTATTCTAATACTCCTGTGCAACCAATATTCCGTAACAAATCTCTTCCATCAGAAAGATCTTGAGTGATTTCTCTTTTCCTGGTTAGACTATGACTGCTAGGGGACTCCATCACAAACAGGAAATTTTGAATATTTGTGTATGATCTTAAAAATTGTATTCAGAATTTACATTATCCCAGATAAGATATTCATGCTAGATTTATTATAAAATATTATTTTGAACAATTTTCTGACTAAAATACTTAGGTTTTGACCTCTGAGTTGACCTTGTTGGAAGATGTGCCATGTTTATTTTGTGTCTTTATATTCTCAATGCACAGTGCAACCTATGCCTATGGTTACTCAAATCTCAGTTTGAAATGAAATATTCCAAAGAACCATAAGAGTTTAATAATAAGTATTAGAGCACAGCAGTAAGTGCACCAGTTCAAGAGTGTATCAGAACTTGAAGTTGGCCAGTCCAAGATAGGTGGCGGTTTTCTAGAGGCATTTAATGACCTAAGAACAGAGGAAGTGCATGGTGGGTACTTATTGGTCATAGTGTTACTATAGTAACATGTATTGGACGCTTGTAATGTGCTAAGTTTGGAATCACTATGCTATAGTGCCAGAAAGAAACCATGAGATCATAAGACATTTTTTTCTCTCTTAGGAGTTGATGGCAGCTAAGGGCATTTGGCTTGGTTTAACAGGGGGCATGAGGGCTATGAAATATAAATAAAATGGTATGTGTCAGCTCTGAAAGATAGGCAGGAAAGTCATTCTTGCCTTACGGACTCTGTGGAAGAACATTCCTGAGGGACAGAGGTTATGGTGTTGTATTTATCTTTGCCTATCTCATAGTGCCTAAAACAATATTTGTACATAGTGGAAGGGTTAACATTTGTTTGTTAAACTGAACCGAGTGGAGAACTTGCTTTCTTCTTCCAGGGTACAGAATCTCACAAACTCCTCTGAAATTTAAGTTCCCTCATGGCATACCCTAAAAAATTTAATCAAAACATGGGGCTCTTTTATAGGAACCTGACTTAGTAACTTTGAGGAGGCAAAGGCTGAAGAGGAAGTGAGGAAGTATCTCAAAACCCCCCAACCTCACCTCACTGCCCAGGGCTAGCCTTCATCAATATGATTTATTTATTTGTTTGCTCAGTTTGCCATGCAGATAGAAACAATCCCCTCTTCTGTAGTGGAAGCATTTCAGATCTGGCAGATTAAAAAGCAAGAGTTGGAATGAATAGTAGTGATCTCTGAACTGAGACATTTCTGTATTTTCTTGGTCTTTCTCTTTTGCTAGCACTTAAGCATTGAAGGAAAAAAAAATTCTTCCACATACCTGGCTGGCTATTGGAAGCCGTTAAATAGTGGTTAAACTGGGAGGATTGGAGGGAACTTTCCTCCCCCATTTTTTAAAGTTTGGCTGTAGGTCCCTCTGCCTGCAGGCTACAGTCACATTAGCGGTTGGAAATTGGATAACGACAGCACAATGACAAATCCAGGTTGCTTGCAATAAGTTGCTAATCCCTTTGCTTTAATATCGGAGCAGCGGGTAATGATGTTTGGACATCACTCCAGTTTACTGACGACCCCACTGGGGCCAGCAATAGAACCTTACAACTGTCTAACAAGGCGTCAGGTGATTCCCGTCGTCACAGCAACGGACACTGGAATCTAATCTTCCCTCCATCCCTTCTAGCACCCAATAACGCCTAGGTTATATAAGTGGCCCATCATTGCTTGGTAACTTGAATCAATTAACGTTAATTCGCACAATGCTATGATGTATTGTGATCACTTTCATTTCAGGGAAGGGGGAGAAATTGCTATAAGTCACCTAAAATGAGGTTGTCTGTGGTGCTGAGGTATTAATTGGGTGTCCATATTAAATGCAAAAGGAGCCCCATTGTGAAAGGAAAGTGGATGAGTGACTCTCTTGGCTGCTATTGACCTATCAGAAGAAGACAGTGCCCTTTTCCTTTGCTTTTATCTATTACAGTTTTCCCTATTGCGTGTCAAGTTGATGTATTATAAAAAATTCATTTGGTGACCTTTCACCCCCTTAGCAGATTAAACAATTTCACTTCGATGGCATCATTAACAAGACCCTGCATTTAATGATGATTTCTCTAAAAGGCCACGGAGATTCGATTTTAAGCTAACAGATTTATTGCACTATTATAACATATCGTAAAAAACTGTACCACCTACGGTCAGGTTTTAGGTTAGAAACTGCCTAAGAGTTTATGTGGAGCTTAAAGTGATATTACCTTGGGATATGCTGTAGCAGCAAGTCTCTGACCTCCAGTGGGATGCTGTTTACATTTAATCAGAGATGTTTGCTCACAATAAACTTTAAAGTGTGTCAGGGACGGGCCTTTTAGCAAGTGTTCAGGCAGTTGGTTCCCATCCCTTCGTCTCTAGACATCAGTGTACTTATGTCAGGACCTTGGATGGAGTCTTTTGGTTTCTTTAACCTACACGGCCAGCCTGCATCCTGTCCTGCATCAGAAATCTTTTAAGAAATAGGCCAGTGGAGAAATAGCATCTGGTAACAATGTTAGAATTTTCCGATAACCTAGGAGCCATAGAAGGATGCAATGAATAGCATGGAGTTTTAAAATATGATTTCAATTTTTTCTTTAAATAAAAAGGAGCCTTACTCATTCAGGCTAAGCAAACTAATAAATGATGATCAGACTAGTCTATGTTGAATTCCCAGTGAGTGATTCTAGCAGAGATCAGGGCCTTAGGTGGTAAATGACCAAAAGGGATTCGTAGGACCACACATGCCCCATCCCCCATTTTCCAGGATTCTCAGGAGAGAGGGAAACTGGTCCCTACAGAAACTTCATAGTTTGTGATCCTCTGTATTTGTTCTTCCACTGTTTCCTCTTCTTAGGACTAATTGTCACCTTTACCTCACATACACTCTCTGTTAAAATAAATATCCTTTTCTCTTCACATAAGAAAAAAAAAAAAGATTAGGGGATCAAGTAGTTGACTCACAAGCATTTAATTGAGGGTTGGGTAGGCTACTATTTAAAAAAAAAAAAATCAAATCTTGTTAGACCTGACCTAGGGTGTTTTGAGGGTAATCTGTTACCCTATATTAGGGTAATATATGTGATATATGGTGTCTATATATCTCCATTTAATTGCTAAAACTCTACTGCATGCCTCTGATGTGTAATACACAATAGGCTTAATGGGACAATAGGTGTATAACCCAGAATATTCGTTTAATAGAGCTGCCTTGGTCTTCAAAAATACCGAAGCTCTGGTAAAAAGATGTTTTGAGGTATCATGAATTACGTAACTATTTTATTTTATAATTATTCCATTTTATTGCTAAGTCACATCAGCAATTAATGTGCTCAAAAGAGATGAAAAACAGTATAGCTCTAGACCTTGGACATACACTTACTCTTGGTAAGACCTTTGGCAAAATACTTAAGCCTTTTTGGACCTCAGTTTCTTCATGTGCAAATAAGAGTACCTATGTCATAGTGTCACTTTAAAGATGCAATGAGTTTACAGGTGGAAAGCATAGAATAGTACTTGGTACAGGGTGTAAGTGCTCAGCATATATTAATTATAAATAAGTATTATTCTCCCTAAGGACTTCATTCAACTGTAATCAATTAATCAATGAATTCCACAGTTGTCGATTCTATTTAGCGCAAGCATCCTGTGGAGACGATGAGTATGAAAGGGTTGTCGTGAGATTAAATGAGCGATTCCATGTGAAACAGTGGTGTGGGAGGTTGCTCCCAGGCACCTCTTTCCAGTTCTTTTCGGTGACGTCATCTTGGTACCACAGAATTAGCCATGGTGAATGTATTTATACTGTGGAAATTGGAAAACACTAGCACCTCTTGGGGGAGAGCTGGTTTACTAGCGTACTTAGAACATATCCCCACCTTCTAAATATTTTAGTCTGATAAGTTGCCTCACTAAGGCTTTTTTGGAGCTGATATGAACAAATTGTGATAAAAATCTAAGTTCATAATATGTGCTCCTCCCACCTCCCCCCCCCACCTCGCCCCAACCAGTGCATTCTTTCCTATGGCAAAGCAAACATATAAAGTAAATATATAATTATTCTTTAGTTATAAGGTCATGTTTGCTATACAGTGTATTATTCAGTTTCTAGAAACAAAGGCAAAGGCAAATCTTCTCACTGGTAATAATGTATTATGGAAAAAAGCTACTGCAGTGATATGATATCTGTAATCTTAGGCATGTATTCTTTTCTTTTTTAACATGTGCCAGAAATACAAGCAATTTCGAAACTGGGAACTTGATATATATTCGGCCCTATGGTCTTTCAGTCCTAGTCCAGCCTTCAGATGGAGAAGTGGGAAAAGAACTTACAGTACAGCCACAGCTCGTTTTTCTGGATAAGCAGGTACCTTGTGCACAGGTAACAATCTTTATTTAGAGCGGAGTACCATGTTGTATTTGGCGCATGTTTCATATTCCATCATCTTCACGATACACATGTAAAGAGTGCCCACCCTGTGACATTTGGTGCACTTAGAACATCTAACTACTTTCATTATTTTCCTTCCATTTCACAGCCTGCTTTCCTTCCACTTTCTATAAATGTCCAGAATTTGATCAAGGGTAAAAATAGAATTCTGATACTTTTTCTCCTCAAGCAAATTCTTACAGTAGGTCTCATGTATCTTCTCAGAAATCTCGCCTTCTCCAAGTGCTGGATCTGTATCTGAAGAAGTCATTTCATATGCTAATGAAGGAATTTATGCCATCACATCTGCATTATAGTTCTATGTTATTTTAAATGATTTCTCCTGTATGTGGTTAAGTACAGCATCAACAAGAGGCTTCTGTGCTTAATTCTAATTTCAGTGTCCATGCCCTCTGATACTATTTTCTCTTGTCTGTATTTACTAATATCAAGGGGGGAAAAAGTGAAATACGATACTCAAATCAGCTTTCCACTCTTGACTTTAAAAATGCCTCCCCTGATGTGCTTACAGAGGGATGAAGGCCATGGGCCTGAGGTCCACACTTCTGCTCTAGCCTGGCACCCACCCAACTCTCTCCTGCTTTGTCGTCTTAATCTTTCCTTCCTTATTGACCCTCAACACACCATGCCACTCTCCTTTTCTGTAAACTTAACTTTCCTTTCTCCTCTTCACTGCCCTGCCCCAACTTTTCTTGCAATAATCTCCCTTCTGTCCTCTCAGTAAGCTAATTTGATATAGTCTTCTTAACATGAGAAAGAATATTTATTTATTATTTTTTTTCCTTTGTTTATTTCTCATGAATGTGCGCTTTATAAAAGATTCTGTGTGAATCCTCTTCTTTTTCAGATAACTTCACAAAATTCTCTTCTGAGTCCAACTTTTCCCTTTTTTTCCTGTTTCCAGAATCGGAGAGTAGAGTCGTTGGGGCCCCCGTCAGAGCCTTGGGTCATTTCTGTTTCTCTGGAAGGGACATCAGATTCCATGCTGAGAGGTAGGTACCTGTGACATTCAGAGACCTGCTATAATTGCATCCACACAGAAATGTTTGCTACCCTTGGGAATCTATAACAAAAGTCGCTAATACTCAGTATCTTTGTTAGTTTGGAAGAAATCCCCTTCACCACCAGTCTACAACGCCAGTGTCTGCAAAAGGGAACATTAGGTTGGCAGGAAATGTTTAACAAACCATCTGCCCACCTACCCCCACCCCTGTCGGCATGGTGAGGAGCATTATTGTCATACCCGTATCTTCAGTATGGTGTAAGGAAAAGGGCATGGCCCCCTAATCATGTACAGATGATTCTCTGGTACAGTATCAAGTCATAGGTACAATGTGGTTTCTATGGGGAAACAGAAACACTGGCTCTCAGTGTTATAAAGAATAAATGTGATGGCAAATGCAAAGCGCCTGGCCCAGAACAGGCCCTGAGAGCTCATTTTCTCCTCTCCAGCTTTCTTGGTCCTCCGTTACCTTCCTGTTCAGTCCGAGTACCACTGCTAGCTTCATTTACTTCCCTGGAGCTTGTGCATATGAAAATCAAAAACCACCATTCTGTTCTTTGCTTCTATAAGTTTTACTATTTTAGATACTTCATATACATGAAATCATACAGTGTTAGTCCTTCTGTGACTGGTTGATTTCACCTAGCATAATGTCCTCAAGATTCATCTATGCTGCAACGTATTTCAGAACTTTTTTTTTGAGTTTTATTTATTTTTTATACAGCAGGTTCTTATTAGTTATCTATTTTATACATATTAGTGTATATATGTCAATCCCAATCTCCCAATTCATCCCATCACCCTCCGCCCCGCTTTCCCCCCTTGGTGTCCATACATTTGTTCTCTACATCTGTGTCTCTATTTCTGCTTTGCAAACCGGTTCATCTGTACCATTTTTCTAGATTCCACATATATGTGTTAATATACGATATTTGTTTTTCTCTTTCTGACTTACTTCACTCTGTATAACAGTCTCTAGGTCCATCCACATCTCTACAAATGACCCAATTTCGTTCCTTTTTATGGCTGAGTAATATTCCATTGTATATATGTACCACATCTTTATCCATTCTTCTGTCGATGGGCATTTAGGTTGCTTCCATGACCTGGCTATTGTAAATAGTGCTGCAATGAACATTGGGGTGCATGTGTCTCTTTGAATTATGGTTTTCTCAGGGTATATGCCCAGTAGTGGGATTGCTGGGTCATATGGTAATTCTATTTTTAGTTTTTAAAGAAAACTTTAACAAACAAAACACTTTAACAAACAAAACTTTAACAAACAAAACAGCCACTGTTCTCCATAGTGGCTGTATCAATTTACATTCCCACCAACAGTGCAAGAGTGTTCCCTTTTCTCCACACCCTCTCCAGCATTTATTGTTTCTAGATTTTTTGATGATGGCCATTCTGACTGGTGTGAGATGATACCTCATTGTAGTTTTGATTTGCATTTCTCTAATGATTAATGATGTTGAGCATTCTTTCATGTGTCTGTTGGCAATCTGTATATCTTCTTTGGAGAAATGTCTATTTAGGTCTTCTGCCCATTTTTGGATTGGGTTGTTCGTTTTTTTGTTATTGAGCTGCATGAGCTGCTTGTAAATCTTGGAGATTAATCCTTTGTCAGTTGCTTCATTTGCAAATATTTTCTCCCATTCTGAGGGTTGTCTTTTTGTCTTGTTTATGGTTTCCTTTGCTGTGCAAAAGCTTTTAAGTTTCATTAGGTCCCATTTGTTTATTTTTGTCTTTATTTCCATTACTGTAGGAGGTGGGTCAAAAAAGATCTTGCTGTGATTTATGTCATAGAGTGTTCTGCCTATGTTTTCCTCTAAGAGTTTGATAGTGTCTGGCCTTACACTTAGGTCTTTAATCCATTTTGAGTTTATTTTTGTGTATGGTGTCAGGGAGTGTTCTAATTTCATACTTTTACATGTACCTGTCCAATTTTCCCAGCACCACTTATTGAAGAGGCTGTCTTTTCTCCACTGTATATGCTTGCCTCCTTTATCAAAGATAAGGTGACCATATGTGCGTGGGTTTATCTCTGGGCTTTCTATCCTGTTCCATTGATCTATATTTCTGTTTTTGTGCCAGTACCACACTGTCTTGATTACTGTAGCTTTGTAACATAGTCTGAAGTCAGGGAGCCTGATTCCTCCAGCTCCATTTTTTGTTCTCAAAATTGCTTTGGCTATTCAGGGTCTTTTGTGTTTCCATACAAATTGTGAAATTTTTTGTTCTAGTTCTGTGAAAGATGCCAGTGGTAGTTTGATAGGGATTGCATTGAATCTGTAGATTGCTTTGGGTAGTAGAGTCATTTTCACAATGTTGATTCTTCCAATCCAAGAACATGGTATATCTCTCCATCTGTTTGTATCATCTTTAATTTCTTTCATCAGTGTCCTATAATTTTCTGCATACAGGTCTTTTGTCTCCTTAGGTAGGTTTATTCCTAGATATTTTATTCTTTTTGTTGCAATGGTAAACGGGAGTGTTTTCTTAATTTCACTTTCAGATTTTTCATCATTAGTATATAGGAATGCAAGAGATTTCTGTGCATTAATTTTGTATCCTGCTACTTTACCAAATTCATTGATTAGCTCTAGTAGTTTTTCTGGTGGCAGTTTTAGGATTCTCTATGTATAGTATCATGTCATCTGCAAACAGTGACAGCTTTACTTCTTCTTTTCCGATTTGGATTCCTTTTATTTCTTTTTCTTCTCTGATTGCTGTGGCTAACACTTCCAAAACTATGTTGAATAATAGTGGTGAGAGTGGGCAACCTTGTCTTGTTCCTGATCTTAGTGGAAATGGTTTCAGTTTTTCACCATTGAGGACAATGTTGGCTGTGGGTTTGTCATATATGGCCTTTATTAGAGGAAAGTTCCCTCTATGCCTACTTTCTGCAGGGCTTTTATCGTAAATGGGTGTTGAATTTTGTCGAAAGCTTTCTCTGCATCTATTGAGATGATCATACGGTTTTTCTCCTTCAATTTGTTAATATGGTGTATCACGTTGATTGATTTGCGTATATTGAAGAATCCTTGCATTCCTGGAATAAACCCCACTTGATCATGGTGTATGATCCTTTTAATGTGCTGTTGGATTCTGTTTGCTAGTATTTTGTTGAGGATTTTTGCATCTATGTTCATCAGTGATATTGGCCTGTAGTTTTCTTTCTTTGTGACATCTTTGTCTGGTTTTGGTATCAGGGTGATGGTGGCCTCGTAGAATGAGTTGGAGAGTGTTCCTCCCTCTGCAATATTTTGGAAGAGTTTGAGAAGGATAGGTGTTAGCTATTCTCTAAATGTTTGGTAGAATTTGCCTGTGAAGCCATCTGGTCCTGGGCTTTTGTTTGTTGGAAGATTTTTAATCACAGTTTCAATTTCAGAGCTTGTGATTGGTCTGTTCATATTTTCTATTTCTTCCTGGTTCAGTCTCAGCAGGTTGTGCATTTCTAAGAATCTGTCCATTTCTTCCAGGTTGTCCATTTTATTGGCATAGAGTTGCTTGTCGTAATCTCTCATGATCGTTTGTATTTCTGCAGTGTCAGTGGTTTCTTCTCCTTTTTCATTTCTAGTTCTATTGATTTGAGTCTTCTCCCTTTTTCTCTTGATGAGTCTGGCTAATGGTTTATCAATTTTGTTTATCTTCTCAAAGAACCAGCTTTTAGTTTCATTGATTTTTGCTATTGTTTTCTTCATTTCTTTTTCATTTATTTCTGATCTGATCTTTATGATTTCTTTCCTTCTGCTAGCTTTGGGGTTTTTTTGCTCTTCTTTCTCTAATTGCTTTAGGTGCAAGGTTAGGTTGTTTATTCGAGATGTTTCCTGTTTCTTGATGTAGGTTTGTATTGCTATAAACTTCCCTCTTAGAACTGCTGTTGCTGCATCCCATAGGTTTTGGGTCGTCGTGTATCCATTGTCATTTGTTTCTAGGTATTTTTTGATTTCCCCTTTGAATTCTTCAGTGATCACTTTGTTACTAAGTAGTGTATTGTGTAGCCTCCATGTGTTTGTATTTTTTACAGATCTTTTCCTGTAATTGATATCTAGTCTCATAGCATTGTGGTCGGAAAAGATACTTGATACGATTTCAATTTTCTTAAATTTACCAAGGCTTGATTTGTGACCCAAGATATGATCTATCCTGGAGAATGTTCCATGAGCACTTGAGAAAAATGTGTATTCTGTTGTTTTTGGGTGGAATGTCCTATAAATATCAATTAAGTTCATCTTGTTTAATGTATCATTTAAAGCTTGTGTTTCCTTATTTATTTTCATTTTGGATGATGTGTCCATTTGTGAAAGTGGGGTGTTCAAGTCCCCTACTATGATTGTGTTACTGTCGATTTCCCCTTTTATGGCTGTTAGTATTTGCCTTATGTATTGAGGTGCTCCTATGTTGGGTGCATAAATATTTACAATTGTTATACCTTCCTCTTGGATCGATCCCTTGATCATTATATAGTGTCCTTCTTTGTCTCTTGTAATAGTCTTTATTTTAAAGTCTATTTTGTCTGATATGAGAATTGCTACTCCAGCTTTCTTTTGATTTCCATTTGCATGGAATATCTTTTTCCATCCCCTCACTTTCAGTCTATATGTGTCTCTAGGTCTGAAGTGGGTCTCTTGTAGACAGCATATATATGGGTCTTGTTTTTGTATCCATTCAGCCAGTCTGTGTCTTTTGGTGGGAGCATTTAATCCATTTACATTTAAGGTAATTATCGATATGTATGTTCCTATTCCCATTTTCTTAAATATTTTGGGTTTGTTATTGTAGGTGTTTTCCTTCTCTTGTGTTTCTTGCCTAGAGAAGTTCCTTTAGCATTTGTTGTAAAGCTGGTTTGGTGGTGCTGAACTCTCTCAGCTTTTGCTTGTCTGTAAAGGTTTTAATTTCTCCATCAAATCTGAATGAGATCCTTGTTGGGTAGAGTAACCTTGGTTGTAGGTTTTTCTCCTTCAACACTTTAAGTATATCCTGCCACTCCCTTCTGGCTTGCAGAGTTTCTGCTGAAAGATCAGCTGTTAACCTTATGGGGATTCCCTTGTGTGTTATTTGTTGTTTTTCCCTTGCTGCTTTTAATATGTTTTCTTTATATTTAATTTTTGATAGTTTGATTAATATGTGTCTTGGTGTGTTTCTCCTTGGATCTATCCTGTATGAGACTCTCTGTGCTTCCAGGACTTGATTAACTATTTCCTTTCCCATATTAGGGAAGTTTTCAACTATAATCTCTTCAAATATTTTCTCAGTCCCTTTCTTTTTCTCTTCTTCTTCTGGGACCCCTGTAATTCGAATACTGGTGCATTTAATGTTGTCCCAGAGGTCTCTGAGACTGTCCTCAGTTCTTTTCATTCTTTTTTCTTTATTCTGCTCTGCAGTAGTTATTTCCACTATTTTATCTTCCAGGTCACTTATCCGTTCTTCTGCCTCAGTTATTCTGCTATTGATCCCGTCTAGAGTATTTTTAATTTCATTTATTGTGTTTTTCATCGTTGCTTGGTTCCTCTTTAGTTCTTCTACATCCTTGTTAAATGTTTCTTGCATTTTGTCTATTCTATTTCCAAGATTTTGGATCATCTTTACTATCATTATTCTGAATTCTTTTTCAGGTAGACTGCCTATTTCCTCTTCATTTGTTAGGTCTGGTGTGTTTTGACCCTGCTCCTTCACCTGCTGTGTGTTTTTTTGTCTTCTCAGTATGTCTTCTCAACATACCTACTCCTCTACTATACCTTACTCAGCCTCCATACTTTACTGTGCCCAACTCCTGACACATACTCCTCCCAATTCTTCATTGGTTTCCTCTCTGTTATCCCAAGGATATCATCACTGTCTAGCTTAGAATCATATTGGATCATGCAAAATGAATGAGTCATGAAGCCATTTGTTATTTTCCTCCATTAACACCAACTCATGCTCAAGCTAACTGACTCTCCTGGATCAGTATAGTCACCATTGTCCTCTTTGGGAGATTCAATGAGAGCGTATGAGGAATGGGCTGAGGTCATCTTATATGCACACGTTTTTGTGCATGTGTGTGAGTGTCATGAAATAGGAAAAAAATGTTGTGTCATTTTCTTTGTAGAATGCCCACATCACCAAACACTCTGTTTCAATGATTGAAAGTATCTCTTGAAGCCATCATGAAATATTTCTCCTTAACTTCAGAAAGAATGGAAGCAAAACCATTTGGCATGGATTACCTAACTTATTCTAAGTATTTCCTGCAGAAAAATAAATTAACAACAACAAAACCCGGTCTATATGTCTAGCCTAAATCTTTTGTTCTGCAGTTTAACTTCATGTTCCTTTGTCTCAATAAATCCTCTTCAGGTCAAAAAGAAAAAAGAGGTTATAACCAAAAGTGGGTTTATATACACAAAGACAATTATTTTAGGGTCCTTCAGATCCTTTGATATTTAGCTATAGATCCTAGTTGTAGAAAAAATGTGTTCTTAAATACAAAAAATAAACTCTCACCATTAATGATGTAACAGTTTGCTAGTGTGGATAGCTTAGGGGTAAGAGGGATAGTTTTGGGGGTGAAAGTATTTTTTAGAAACCCTATGCCCTACAGAATCACATTCAAGTAGCATTCCCTGATAAAGCATGTCATCAGCTTCAATCTTGTGTGAAGCCCAACACCCCATCTCCTCCCAGGTTCCCTCAGCCAGGACCAGCTTTGATCAGGGGCGGCTGTCAATGACTTTGTCTATTTTACAATTACCATTCCAGAGATATGATGAACCCTGGAGTAATGTACTGTACTTGGCAGCAAACTGCCTCAGCTTTGGGGCACATATGCTTCAAAGCTGAGAATATCGTAGATATATATGGGAATCTTGTAGAGATCTCTGAGGCAAGCTTGGTATTTAACACAAAAGCAACCCATTTGGAGCTAAAGTACTTTCCATTAGGCAGTTTGGCGGCTGTTCTATGAGGCAGACTCACTGTGCTCGCCAGACACATTTCGATTAAATGCTGCTTTGTATTCCTCCAAAGATGGGAACAATAAGAACGTTTGTCAAAGGGAAAACTGTAGCAAATGATTTCATGTTGAACATCTGTACTCTGCAGTTCATTGTTTGCAAGAGTTTATTGACCATAATTTTGATGCATATAGGTTTTAAAGAGTATAAATGGCATTTGTCTTGGTGCCTATCATTTATTTGAGTCTTGGCTTATTTATTTCCATTTTTTCTGGGCATTTTATTTATTTTGGGACTCTGAAGAGATGAAGGAAAGGATGTTTCTGAAAAAGGAAATTTTAATTAGCTCTGCAAAATTGATGAAGAAAGACAATGTTTTCCCAAAAAGGATTGAGCAATTGAATTGAGAAATAGAACACTATGCATATTCTATCTTTATGATACCTTTCAGCCTTAAAGATCCCAAACCAATTTTTAAACGTTAGGACCACTCTCCTATCTCATTGTCCATCATACCAATCATAGTGACATTTCCAGAGTGAAATGGAGCAGCTGTTAATTAGCAAAGTAATTTGAGGATAGTGGAGTCAGAAGACTAATTAAAGGCATTGTGAATGGGATCCAGAGCTAAGTTTCCTTCTTTTACTTTATAAATGGATGGCCTATTGTTAGAAGATGTCAGCTTTCCTTTTTGCATTTTATTCAGGGAAACCATAGCCCAGACAATCCAAGTTGCTGAACAGGGTAGCCTTTATCACTCTTGATTTGATGCATTGCTGTGGTCCTGATCTATTGGCCTAACTCTGTCACCGCATAAACCACAGATCCCTTGAATAGAAGAGAGGCAGAGCCTAGAAACTGACCACCTAGAAAGAGAGTAGACTTTCTTTCTTGAGAGACATTTAAATAGTCAGTATATAATAGTGGCTAAGAATACAAACTTTGAAAACAGGCAGATTTGAGCTATAACCCCCTCACCATGTAATTTAACCTTTCCTGAGTCTATTTATTTATTTATTTATTTATTTATTTATTTATTTATGGCTGGTGTTGCGTCTTCGTTTCTGTGCGAGGGCTTTCTCTAATTGCGGCAAGTGGGGGCCACTCTTCATCGTGGTGTGCGGGCCTCTCACTATCGCGGCCTCTCTTGTTGCGGAGCACAGGCTCCAGACGCGCAGGCTCAGTAATTGTGGCTCACGGGCCTAGCTGCTCCGCGGCATGTGGGATCTTCCCAGACCAGGGCTCGAACCCGTGTCCCCTGCATCGACAGGCAGACTCTCAACCACTGTGCCACCAGGGAAGCCCCTGAGTCTATTTCTTAATCTCTAGAATATTGGTAATAGTATAGTTTATAGGGTTGTGTAGTTTATGTACAATGATTAATATAAAGCACAACGTCTGGCATAGTAAGTTTTCAATATATGTTGGCTGTTGTTGTTATTATTCTATCTTGGATTATTTGGTTCCAAGATTTGTCTAAGAGAAGCCTGATGGATTTAGTAACCTCTTCAATTAAATTTTTTTTTCTATATTGTTCATTTGCCTCTCTACAGGGAAGACTTGAAGAAATCACTCTTGTGTAGGTAACTAACATTCACTTTTTGGTTTTGTGTTTATTTGTAGGATATACTCAGGCAGAAACTCAAGATGGTTATGTGAGGTTCTCCAACTTGGCAGTTTTGATCTCTGGGTCAAATTGGCACTTTATTTTTACTGTCACTTCCCCTCCAGGTAATTTCAGCACAGTGTGTTTTTATTATCTGTTCCTTTTTTAAAAAAAAATATAACCCCTTCTCCTTTATAATGGGACTAGCTTCTATCACGAATAAGAAGTCATTGTAGTTTAGAGAAAAAATTCTCTTGGTTGTATCATTAAGGTGTGAGAAGCAAGAACACTAGAAATTAAGCCTCATGAGAATCATGGTAAGCAAGAATCCAAATGTACATTTTCCTCTAGTTATTAAAATTTACTTTGAATGTTCTATTTTTTTTTCTATGACATTTGATGTAATTTGGTTGGGTATTAATTTAAGAATTTTAATTTATAAGGAGAGTCCTGGGGTATCGAGTATTATGAAATCTTATCTTTCAGTCCTGCCCTCCTCATCCACTGCCCCACCCCCACCTTTAAAATGGTGACTATACCCATTCAATATCCTGGTACTTTAGAAGTGTAGGTATAAGGTGTGTGTAAATTGCTTATATGATCCAGTTCTTCTTGACAAAACATTAAAGAGAAACCTTCTCCCTTTGGAAGTATTCTTGACAAATTTTGCTTTATTAAAGTGTAATACTATTCAATAACTTCGTAGTAAATAATATGTTACTTAAACTTCAAAGCCAGATGAGCTTATGAAAAATACTACTCTCCCATTTCCATGATGGGTAGAGTCCAGGCTGCACCCACAGAGGAGTGGTGAGAGTCCAGTTTTGGACATCCTTTTTATAAAGGATTGAACTTTGATAGAGACACAGAATTACCACTTGAAAAAAGTGATTTAAATATTGCATCCAATCTTGTAATTTACCAGAAAAAAACCCTCCTCACCTAAGAGAGCATCTGAAAGAATTCTAAAAATACTAACATCACGTTTGGACTGAAAGGTAGATAATTATAATCAATTATTAATTTGAGTCAGGGAAATTAGTCTGGTACTTAAGACATGCAGTTGTGGAAAGTAGTTAATGCACAGCTGTGATAATGCAAAGTTTTAAAAAATACACTAGAACAATCATGAGTGGATTTAAACTGCTTAGATATTGGAAATGGCAAAGGAAATTAAATGTTTTGATGTGAGGTGTCTGAAGCCCAACAACAAATATTTAACTAAGGCCAGGTATTAGTTCTCCTTCATGAAACTTAAATTCAAACCACCAGTATACTTTTCAAAAAGTTAAAAATATGGCTCTCATGAAAATATATAATGAGTACTTGTCAACAAGTTACTTTACTCTTTAATGAGGGAACCAGGAGGATGGCAAGGTTTATAGCCTGGAAAGGACTGCTTTGAAATCAGTTTGCTAAATTGGATACAGGGCAATCAAACTCTAATCTTTGAGTTGCATGTCTACAAATATCACTTCCATTCTTACTGGATGAAAATCACTTGCAGCTTACCAATCTTCTACAAATTCACAAGACTGGACCCCTAAATATTGAATATTAAGTCAAACAAAAGTGTGTTCCAGAGAATTTGAAAAACCTTGGATGGGCTTGTTCGAAAATGCTCCAGTATGATATTGTTAAGATATGTAATCATTATTTTTCTCTCAGTTCCAAGTTTTAGACAATTTTTCTTCACAAAGGGAATATCATCTGGGGTCAGGTAGTATTATTAATTCTGTAGGGCAGCTATTCTTTTAATACCTAAGACGTTGTCCTGATGTAAGTACAGATTCATGGAAAAGAATGTTCAGCGCCTTGACCATGGGATTCCCAAGGATATGTTTTGAAGTGTGACACGTGCAGAGCTGGATATTTTGGTCCCGATTTGTTGCATATTTAAAAGGCCATTGCCCTCCAGTTTCCTCAGTGGTTAACTAAGACTAAATACTTCATCAAGTTTATTTTAAGGCATAAGTTATACAACTGAATGTAAACTATAGTGTAGACAGAAGCTTCTCAGTGACAGTGTGATTTTGAACTGGCCCTGGTGTTCACATTTACTGGACTACTGCTTCCTTTAATTTCCACCTTCAGCTTGTAAAGTCCCCTAAATGAGGAATCGTCTTGAGAAGTTTTCCTTTAGAATTTTCCTTAAATTATTCTTCGTAATTTTCAAGACTGACTCTATGAGGTGAGGCTCTGTTTAAGTGAGAAGAGAGAAGATGGAAGAGAAATAGAAAACATCAGAAGGCCTGCACTTCTGTGACCCCATAGCCACATGTTCATTACCAGTACAGGTCCTGAGAGTGACTCCTCGTTTCCAGGTGTATCAATGTCTAAGGCTGGAATTATTTGGGAAAGCAGCTCTCATCCTCACATTGATAGGCCACTCAATGACATTTCTCCTTTTTAATAAGCTCCAACAGAATAGCTGTGACAAGCATTGATTCATGGGACTGTAATTGTTGCTTCATCCCTGAATCAAGCAGAAGACTTACAATCATTTTCATTATTTTCCCTCTTCTCCCTTAGAGAGAGGAACACATCATTATTCCTATTTTACTATTTTTTTGTCTCATTATTTATTTATTTTTCTTAAAACTGAAGAAAAAGGACAGAATTCAACATCTGCTTAATGCCCAGAGATGGCAGATAATGGCAGATGTGATTCCTGATTTTATTTAGATCATGGAAATTGGCAATCTGTCCTTCTAAAGTTTCCAAGATTGTCCATGTCTTTATGTTTTTAAGTGGAAATAGATGTCACTTTAATCAATGTTTCATTAATCACTGCATACAAAGACATACATTTCTTCAGTTCCATAGATACACCAAAGACTTATAATTAAGGACTTAGTTCATTAAATATATATGTATATGTATATATATATATATATACACATACATATATAGAATTTATTTTCTACTGAGATACAATTGACATAACATTGTATAAGTTTAAGGTGTACAGCATGTTGGTTTGATATATTTATATATTGCCATATGATTATCCCTGTAGTGTTAGCTAATACCTATATCACATCGCATAATTATCACATCACATAATTATCATTCTTTTTTGTGGTGAGACCAATTAAGACCTAGTCTCTTAGCAACTTTGAAGTTTATTATACAGTATCATTGACTATAATCGCTATGCTATTTTGGAAATATAGAAATTGAGGAACTGAGAAGTTACATAGGTCTAACCAAGTATATATGGAATCCTCATAAGTCTTTATAACATGGGGACTAATCCAGCTCATTTATCTGTTTCTGAACTTCCTGAGACACTGTCAAGAGGGCAGCGTGTCTGTAAGTTTGTTCTACCGACTTCCCACCCAGCCTTTCCACGTGCATTGTCATTACCATGGTCTAGGCTGTGGTTTCTCTAACCATTTCCTGGAGCCATGGGACTCTTAGGGGGTTCTCCAGGGCCGCTGGGCTGAGATGGGATGCACCCTGCCACCCAACCCAGAAAAACTCAACTGCAGTGGCCGTTTCCGAGTCTGGAATATTCCTCCTCCCTAACTTCTCATGGGTCACTCACCAGTTCACCCAGGTTTCTTTTCAAATGTCACCTCCTCAGAGAGCCCTTTTCTGCCTCACTCTGTCTACACCACAGTCTCAACCCTGCTCCCCTCTCCAGCCATTCTCTGACTTCTGCATGGCACTCATCACTCAGCGTCAGAGTATCTGTGTATTTGCTTGTTTGTCTATTGCCTGCCTGCTGTGTCCCCCATTAGAACCTAAGTCCCAGAAGGGACAGGAATTCTGCTTAGTTCAGCATTACATCATCCGGGTGTTAAAAAAAAAAAAAAAAACCAAATAAATATTTGTTTATGAATAAGTGAGTGTACTGAGATTCTGCCTAAGATTACATTTAAATAATGTTCTGCTGCTAAAAATATTTAAAAACTGGTGGTCTTCACCCTTAGACTCAGGTTACTGCTCCAGGCTTATAAACCTTAGGCCTGACTTCAGCCTCTCTGTCATTATTTGTGTTCTAAACACTTCCATGGCTTGATCTTCTATATCCCAGGTGGCTCATGCCACTTCTCAGGTCAGAATTTTTCCATCTATGACACCTCATTGCCTTCAGAATGTTGTCAAGGGCCTTTTGGCTTTTGACATTTAATGCCCACCAAAATTTGCCTCACATGCTTTCCTGCACTGATTCCTAGTATTTCCTGGCAGTGCTTTTTTCAACATTGATTGCTTTTTTTCTCTTTTCCGTCTTTATTTGCTCAACCTTCAAATCCCCATCTAGATACTCTCTCCTCTAGGAAGCTTTCCCCAATCATATTGCTAGAAAATAACCTTCCAAAGCAATTGATTTGCATTATTCTGGTGGCATGGGTCACATTGTGATTTGTATGGAAAACATTTGTATGTGTATCTTATTTCATTTATTAGCTTGTAAATATCTTAAGAATGAGAACAGTAACTTATCTACGTGGTGAAGTAAACAATCACTGAGCAGTTATTGGAAAACGGATAAAAGAATAAAGAATTTTGTTTTTAATTCTGTGAATCCCTAGTAAAATCCATACCCCTGTCTCTGGGCTAGAGTTAGCTTATTCAGTTGCCCATAAAAAGCAACTAATTGATAACAAACAAGCCAAATATGGCTCAAGGATAAGATGTACCCACAGGAGAAGCATTTCTAGATAATTTTGTTACAGTAGCTTTGGGACCAAGTCAGCCAGGAGTCAAGAGACTGGAGCTTTAACTGTGACCTCCAATCAAATTGTCAGGTTCAGCCCAAGGAAAGCACAGCAAAGAAAACATGGTGTTTCCTTGAGTAGAGAAAATACAAACTCTGCTTTTGCCTGAATTATTCAGATGAAAGCAGAGATTTGGGGTTTGTTTGTTTTGAATGACCTACTCAAAAATGCTGGTTATAACTAACTTATGATCACAGGCAAGTGTTTTATTTTTGACTTTAAATTTTTGTCTTGAGATATCATCGACATATGATAAGCTATACATATTTAAAGCATACAGTTAGATAAGCTTTGATGAATCTATACTTCCATGAAACCATCCCCACAGTTAAGATAATGAACATATGTATCATTCCCGAAATTATAGGCAAAGTTTTTAAATTTTTATTTTTTGAAATAACATACAGTAAAAATGATGGTTTTTTTGGTGGGTCATTTTATAAACTCAAAGATATATATAGATTCATGTAATCACCACCACAACAGGATACAGAACATTTCCCAGAAGTCTCCCTTATGCTGTTCCTCTGTCCTCATATCCTCCCACTAATCCCTGCAACCACTGATCTGTTCTCCATCTCTATAATTTTGTCTTTTCTAAAACGTCATATGAATGGAATCATATCATATGTACCCATTAGAGATGGGCTTTCCTCACTCAGCATAATGCTTTGGATGTTCATCTCAGTTGTTACAGGTTATTAATAGTTTCCTTCCTTCCTTCCTCCCTCCCTCCCTCCCTCCCTCCCTCCCTCCATCCTCCTTCCCTCTCCTCCTCATCCTCCTCCCCACTCCTTTTTCTTTTTCTCTTTCTCTCTTTGGCTGAGTCTTACTCCATTGCCTGAAGAAAACACAGTTGGTTTATTCATTCATCTGTTGAAGAACATTTGGATTGTTTCCAGGTTTTGGTGGTTATTGAGGTGCTACAAAGATGTGTGTACAGGTTTTTGTGTGTATAGACAAGGGTTTGTTTGTTTGTTGTGTTTTGTTGCTTTTTTAGATTCTTTTTTACCTTGCTTCAAAAACACTAATGGAGTGAGAACCAAATTTGTCAGTCTACAAAACAGGGAGGAGTTTGAGACGAGTTCTTAGAAAGACGTGCTCTCTGAAGGGAATGGCCATTCTGCCCCTTCATCCATAGCCACGGTGGCTCTATCCATCTACCCCTGCTCTACCCCTAGTTTTCCAGATAACAAAATTCTTGTGGACCTTAGAAATTCTCTTGGCTCCATAGTAGGAGCCCCTGTGCCCTTGTTTTGATGTGCTACATGTTGTATTTGAAATGAGATACATATGTCATAGCAAGTAGTTTCACGCAATCTGGAGTCCGGAGTGCTTCTGTTCTAATTAGTGGAACATGAGAGTGAAGCTACAGCTTTGCACTGGTGGAGAAAAAAGGTCTGAAAATAGGAGAGCATTGGAAGAATTCCCCATCATAATGGACAGAAGTGGAAAGAACAATCATATATTATTGTTGGAATCTTGAAATTCTTTAGAAATATGAGTCTTGGATTTATTATTGACTCATACATTGAATCATCTAATTCAATAAATATTTATTGAATCAACTATGTGCCAGGTACTATTGTAACCATATCTTTTCCACAATATTTTATATTAGCATCTTATTAATATGCTATTGTTATTATTTTGGTTTTTTTGTGTTTTTTTTTTTTTAACAGGGGTCAATTTTACAGCTCGCTCCAGGCTGTTTGCTGTCTTACCTGCAATTCCATCCGAGAGGCCCACCATCATCCTGGCTGCTTCCCTGTGCTCAGGGGTCTCGTGGCTTGCTCTGTGCTGCCTCGTATGCTGTTGGTTTAAGAAAAGCAAAAGCAGAAGTATGTAATTTTTTTTAATAAAAATATCTGAAGGAAATGCCATGATGTATAATATATTAACTATTCTTTTTCTTCCCCCAAAGAGACATTTTTATGAGCCTCTGTAACATATCAAACCACGTGGAGCCAAATTACTCAACTCATACAGTAGAGACAAGGATTGTCTAATTCTAAATAATAATAATAGCAATAATGATGTCAGCTCTTATTTTTGAATACTCACTATGGATAGGATTCTAAGTACTTTAGAGATGTGAATTCATTCAATTCTCACAACAACTCTATGAAGTAGATACTAAGTACTACATCTGTGTTTCAGTGGTAGAGCATGAAGCCCAGAAAGGCTAAGTGACTTGCCCAAGGTCTCACCACCAGGATCAAACTGGGTAGTTTGGTTTTTTCCATATCTGACTCTCTGAAACACTGTGCCCTACAGCCCAGGTGACCCTCCAAAAGGAGAGTTCAATAAAGGGGAAATGTCCTCTGCTTTTTCAGAAGAAGGAAGAGAGTGCTTGGTGTGGTTTTTTTTGTTTTTTTGTTTTTTTCGCTAGGAGCATAGAAATTGTGTTCTTAGGCATTTTCCCAGAAGCTGATCTTTTTCTTTCTTTCTTTTTTTTTGGGGGGGGGGGGCGGGGGCGGTGGGTGGAGACATGGATGAAACACTTTGATATTAGGAGATACTAGGAAACCAAAGTGATAAGGAAGAGTGAGAATAAAAGAGGTGAAATGAGGAGAGGCAAAGAGAGAAAGTGAAAAATTAAGAAAGGAAAGAGGAGGTAGCATGGTGCCACCACTAGACAGTTCACTATGCTTGGATTTCTGAGAGATGCTGAGGGATGGAAGCTCCACTAGATGCTCTTTAGTTTGAACCAAGCTTCAGCCTGGTCTCTCCCTCCCTCCCTGGCATCACCAGGCTTCACAGACTTAAAGAAAACTCAAGGATCCCTTGTCTTTCTCAAGAAGAATGGGCTCTCACCCTGGATTGTTGCCTGTGATTTGTTGAATCACGGATTTTGGTCTTTGTTTTAAAATCTAAAAATCTGTGTGTGTGTGTGTGTGTGTGTGTGTATGTGTGTATATGTGAACAGTGCTTTCTGGTTTGAAAGTAAAGACCTTTCATAATTTTTAATCTCATGGTTGGTGAAGTAGGTGATTTAATTCTCATCCTCCATTTTATAGCTAAACCTCCCAGCCATGGAGGGACTGTCCTCTAAGCTCGCTCACCCCATCTCTTCTCTTTTGTTCACCCAACTCTAGAGGAAGCTTCTTCCTGCAGTTACTAATGTTATCAGTTATCTCAGTGTCCTCTTTTTGCTTTCTCAACCTTTCAGTATCTTTGGACACATTTCCCTGTATTTAATTTCCATATTTTCTTGACTGGACACAGACTTCTAACTTTCTTTTAAAAAATTTAAAGAGATTAGGAGGAACTTCATGAAAAAATACATAGTCATCAGTTCTGTATGAGTAATTTCTATTTCCCTCTTTATATCTTTCTGTATTTCTCATATTGCTATAATTAGCATTTATTACTTTAGAATCAGAGAGGATATTGTTCCCTATCTTCCTCCTAGAAAGTGATTCTCTGATCCAGCTGTACAGACTAGAGCAGCACTTTACAAAATTTTGATCTTGGGACCTCATCACACTTTCAGTAATTATCGAAATCCCCAAAGAGCTTTCGTCACTGTGTGTTTTATCTATCAGTATTTCCAAATTAGAAGTTAAGAGAGAACATGTAAAGCTTATTTATTAATTTATTTTAAAATACAAATAAGACATGCATTATATGTTAATATAACATATTTTTAATTTAAAAACTATGTTTTAAAAATATATAGTGAAAAGAATGACATTTTTTATAAACCTCTTTAATGTCTGCCTGAAAAAAAGTCAGCTGGATTCTCTTAGCAGCTTCTGCATTCAGTCTGTTGCAATGTATTGTTTTGGCTGAAGTATGTGAAGAAAATCTAGCCTCACGCAGATACATAGTACAAAAAGGAAGAGTATTAATAACCTTTACAGATACCGTAGACATTCTTCTTTGATACTGCACCCAACCTGGACAACAGGAAGTTACTTAAAGGTACATCTCAATGTACTTTTTATATTGTTACATGAAAATGCACCAGTCTACCTTGTACTTTGAATGGAGATTTTGCCCATGCGTGATTTTGAAACATTATGCTTTGGCCATTTAGGAAATGTTGTTTCACTGAGTTATGCAGGTCTACAAAATGCTGATATATTTCCTTCTATAATTAAAAAAAAATCACATTAATATCAACAGAATTAGAAATCTGTGAAGCTTATAGTAGTTGATAAAAATTTTCTAAAGTTCTAAAATTTCCCATGTGAGCTTGATTTATATTACTGGCAAAAAATACTGTCAATCGTTTCTTTGAAGTTACAGGCTCACTTCGTTTACTTAAAAAAAAAAAACTCCCAGTACCAAAGTATGAATAACCATAATTTGTCTTTCAATCATTCTTTCAAGTTCTTTCAATGTAAAAATGGTGTCCTGTGAAAAAAATCAACTAGTTCAGCTCAAAACTGAATCACAAAAGTGCCTTTCCTTGAGAAAATCATCATATGTCTTGGCATGGCATTATCTGACATCATATTACAATTTATTTTTTTTTCTTCTGCCATCCAAACTAGAATAAAAGCTCTATAAGGGCAGACCTGGTCTTTCATACTTATCATTGGCTTTCCAGTGCCTAGAACAATGCCTGGCATGAAGAATGTAAATGTATTTTTATTAATATATTTAATGAACAAATGAATAGGAGAGAAGGCATCACTCTAGTCAAGAGCAGACTGAAGATATAAAGTCTTCAATCAAAAGCACGCAGCTGTATGAGCTCTGTGGATTGCACCAATGCCAATTTCCTAGTTTTGATGTCATACTGCCATTATACAAGTTGTTGCAAGTAGAGAGAAGGCTGGGTGAAGGTGCATGGGTCATCCCTGTACATTTCTTTTGACACTTTCTGTGAATCTGTAATATTTCAAAATAAAATGTTTTTAAAAAGTATTAGTAACATTGCAGCTCTGGTCAACAGAAAGATAACACGAACCACCAAAGTGAGACACATAGTGTCATTTTCTAGCAGCCATTTAACCTTAAATATCAAGATAATACTTCAACATGTAATGGATATAAAAATATTAGATATCTTACATTTTTGAAAAATCAGGTGTGTATTTTACACTTACGGGACATCTCTTTTTGAGCTAGTCACTTTTCACATGTTCAGTAACTACATGTGGTGGCAAGTATATCGGATGGTAGTTTTATACCTCAATGTTGTGGTCAGTATATGGGATTTTATTTCATTATTCCTTAAGCTCTGAGACTATTAAATGCATTCTACTGCACGTATATCACAATAATTTTGGGGGAGCGGAGAAGGGAAATATCCTAACACTTAGGGCCCATTTATAATAAAAATGTCACTTTATTCTAAAAAATGCCAATGTATTTTTTCATTAATACAGAAATAAAAAATGAAGAGATTTCTGAATCCCAGACTAATGATCAAAAGAATCATAGCCACGTCTCACCCAAACGCCAAGGATCACAAGTAGAGACTGAAAAAGAAGGCACCACGATGGCAGAAGGTAAGCTTGGACAATGGGATGATTCCCACAAGAGAAACAAACCCATTGTGTGTGAACTGGAGCCTCCTGCTGGCTGCCAGTTTCTGAATCAGTTTAGTTTATAGCCCCTCTTTAGCCTTTGTTACTTCTTCTCAAGGAAATTATACCCCAGTATAAGAACACACGAGTCCAGCTGATTCACTCAGCTACTAACCAATTATTCGAGTTGACATTTATATATATTTTTTCTTACTAGAAGATTATGGGTTTAACATTTGAATTCGTTATATAGAGGAAAGAAAAACCAGAGTATAGGCATATAATCTTTCCCTTAGCTATTGCAAAGCTGCCAGTTTGGCAACATAATTGAATCTGGGAAAGAAGAGAATGGAGTTGCCAAATACCAACTATGCAAAGTAGATTGAATGCAAGAACCCTCAAGAAATAAGTCAGCTTTGTTAAGCTCTGCTTTGTTGTTTAGTTGTACTTTTTGCAAAAGGTATTATTTGCCTACGTTGTGCATGATGCCAGATGATTTTGCTTGTTATATTGTTAAATTGTCATTAGAGTTGCTGCCAAGCAGAGAAAAGATAAGCATTTATCACACACCAATGTTTTGTCCTTCTAAGGACACAGAAATTACAAAGACAATGGGCAGAACACAAGATGGATTTGCCAAGTACAAGCATGGTGTATGAAAAATATTCATGAAACTTCGATGGATCTGAAATATTTTGAAACATATGCTCTAAATAGGAGAATATTCCTTTTTTCCCCTAAATAATAGCCAATTATCATGATATTTTCTGCTCAAAAAGGAATCCAAATCTTACCGGTTCTGAGTGGATGTTTCACCAAACCATAGCAGTCCGAAGTTGTTCTGCCTCTAATGAGTTTAATGAACTCTGGTGACTGTGTGTATCTGCGTATCAGTTTGTTTGCCTGTTTGGATTTTTTCCCACAGAGTAAATGAGGTGTTTTTTTTTTTTTTAAGTTTCCCATCAAATTAGCCATCCATACTCCATTCACCTCCTGGACCTGCATCAAAAAGTAGTAGGGAATGTGAGTGGGTGGGGGTGTGAAGGATGAAGATAGAGAGGAGGGGGCAGGAGATCTTTCTAGATTCCATCTAAGACCACTTCGACTTTGGTTTCCAGAAGCTTCTTGTCCATATTATGGCATGCAAATTCAGGACAGGTGTTTGAAAATGGTCCTCTGAACCCAGCTCTGTGTAGAAGAGCATATTCAACTGCATTTTCCAGCAACCAGCAGGAGTGATGCTAATCTTTCCCCTAATCTAATATGGCCATTTACATGAATCTCAGTTTCCCGGCTTAAATTAACTACATTACACAGTCCACAATGCCTGGATGTTTTATTAAGGGACATTTTTTATGTGGGAGATTATTAATAAATTACCAGGAATGAAACAAGGGACAGGGCTCCTGTGGAAGAGTTTAGGTTGAAGAGACAGAAGAATGAAAGAGGCCATTTTATTAGGACATCCAAGTTAAAAATAGAAAGATGTGTGATCCAAATCCTCCTCTGGGGATCAGAGAGGATTTGTTTTCTTATCTTCTAAGCTTTGTCCGAATCTTAAGAGCATTGTTTCCAAGGGAAGTAATTAGGCATCTCTTGCTTTTCTTTGGAGATTATTACCAGCTACAAAACACCTAATTATTGCTAGCTTTAAATAAATTAGGTTTTATTTTATTATTACCGTGGCACTCTAGTTTCCTTTTCCTTCTGTGTTTTTAAACTTGTGGCATTTGCTGATCAAGCCATTGGCCGTCTCTCTCATAAGCACTCTGCAAACACAGAGCAACACCTTCACATATTTAGCTGGTGGAATCAAGCATTTCCACTGTCCAGTAGATTAAGACTGTAAATTCATCACGTTACGGCTTTTAGCAAAAATTGTATGTATGCAACAGGGAAGGGAGTAAAGCATGTATCCCTTGTGTTTTACTTTTACCAGGGTTTTTGACATAGGGAGCATCTGAGCTAGCTTTTAAAATTGACATCTGCTTTTGTCACTTTGCTACTCAGAAGATTTAATGAATTACCAGCCTCAGTTAGAGAGGCAGGAGAATGTGACAGTTAAGAGCGTGAAACTCGGGTGTCAGCAAGACTGGGTTTAATCCTGATTCCCTTGTTGACTTACTTCGTGGCCTCAAGCAGGTCCACAGTCCTCTCTGTGCTTTTCGGTTTCCTCATCAGGAAAATTGTCCTAATAATATTGCCCACACTCAGATAT